>NW_013657661.1:256149-270402 GCF_000142905.1 Thecamonas trahens ATCC 50062
CGCCTCGCCACGCCACCACGCAGCAACTCCCCCCCCCCCCCCCCCCCCCCCCCCCCCTTCCTCCCAGTACGCTGGCTGGCACTGTCATGCCGTGTGGTCTACCGTCAGCGTTTTCAGCAGCCGGCCTTTTTCACTCCTCACCACCTGGCGCCACCCCCGGCTGCGAGACCCCCCCCGTCCACCTGCCCTTGCCACACGTTTCCGCTCGTCCACACCCTCCCCCCCCTCCCCTCCCCCCTCCCCGCTCATCCCAACCCTTCTCGCGTCCCATTTTACTTCTCACACATCATGGTCAAGCGGAGACCGCTGCCACCCGCCCCGGAGAATGACGGTGAGGGAGGCGAGCGTGCGCGTGAAGCAGGGCCCGAGCCAGAACACACGCCGCCCGACGTGCTGACCACGGCAACCAGCCCCGAGACAGCCACCGCTGACACTGACAACCCCGAGCAAACTGCCCCTGATGCTGCCAACCCCGAAAGGGCCTTGCCCGGCTTGGAGCTGCCGCAGGTGAGGAGCGCACGGGCATACTCGTCGCTGGCAGAGCGAATGCCCGAAGAGGAGCAGGCGGCGGTCATTCTCCAGCGGTATGGCCGAATGTGGGCGGCCAAGGCGCGGACGCGAAGTTTGCGCAAGCGGACCCCATTGCGCGCGAGATTCTGGAAACCGAGCGCGGCTACGTCGAGTCGATGCACATTCTCATCGAAGTCTATCTGCAGCCGCTGCGGTTTTCGTGCGAGACGTCGCCATCGCCAGTGCTCTCGCGGTCGCAGATTGCCACGGTCTTCTCCAACATCGAGCTCATTACTAACGTCAACGCCGAGCTGGCCGAGGCGCTCGAGGCGCGGCTTCGCAACTGGTGCTCGGCGTACACCTGCATCGGCGACGTAATCCTCCGCATTGCCCCGTTCCTCCGCATGTACACTGCGTATGCCGAAAACTACGACCGGGCCGTAGTGACCGTCTCGGCCGCCGCCAAGGAGTCGTCCAAGTTTCTCCGCCTCTTGCAGACGGCGCAGGCCCACCCAGACTCGCGGTCGCTCACGCTCACGGCGCTTCTGTTGATGCCGATCCAGCGTATTCCGCGGTACATCCTTCTCCTCACCGACCTCATCAAGTACACCCCACGGTCGCATCCAGACTACTCGGACCTCTGCGACGCACTGGACCTCATCTCGGCCATCGCCGACCGGGTCGACAACTCGATTGTCATTGCAGAGCAACTCTCTAAGGTGGTCACCATCCAGAACCAGCTCATCTCCAACCCGCCGCTCCTGGTTGTCCCACCCGCAAGTTTGTCAAGGAGGGCGTGCTCCGCAAGAACAAGGAGAACCGCATGTTTTTCCTCTTCAATGACATCCTCGTCTACGCCCAGCGCTCAGGCTCGCTCTTCAAGTACAAGGGTACCATCGACCTCGGCACGTCGTGGATCAATGACATCGACAGCGCGACAGCAGCCAAACACTCGCTCCGCGCCCCGTTCCAGATCGTCTCGCTCGACAAGACCCGGACCGTCGACGCTGAGTCGCCGGCGGACAAAGCCGCCTGGGTCTCGGCCATCGAGTCGCAAATCAACGCGCTCACCGCCGCTGACCCTTCGCTTATTGAGCGACGGGCGCCGGCGGCCAAAGCCATTGTCTCGTCCAAGCTCAAGGCCATGCTGCGGAAAAAGTCGTCATCGAACGCAGCTGCCTCGCCATCGACACCGTCGGCCGAGCAGAGTGGGCCGGCACCACCGGCGTCACCAACCTCGCCACGGATGCCAGGCGGAAACGGACAGTCCAAATCGCCGCAGCACGCCTCTGCCCGCAAGCTCCTTCGCAAGATCCGCCTCGCCGAGGTCAAGCGGTCCGGCCCGCTTCACTCGGGTCGGCTCCGCAAGGCCGGCGTCAAGTACAACAAGGCGTATCGGACCCGGACGTTTTTCGTCGCTGAGGGCTTTGTCTTTTACTTCAAAAGTCGCGGTCGGACGCCTTGCCCGCAGGCATCATCCCCCTTCATGGCTACACCGCTATCCGTTGCTCCATGGTCAAGTCGAACTGGCTGTTTGAGCTCTTCCAGCTCGGCACGAGAACGTACTCGCTCTCGGCCAAGTCGGAGGCCGAGATGAACACGTGGCTCAAGCTCATTTCGCTAGCGGCCGTCCCGCCGGTCCGCGGCGTTCCCAGCCCGCCGCCCATCTCACCAACCGGCCTCGAGCTTGTAGTCTCACTGCTCACCTACACCGAGTCGGAGCCGGTGGTCCACCAGGCAGCCTCTCTCCTCGCCGCGTGGGCCACCGTTCCACTCGCGGATGAGCACAAGGCGACGCTCTCCTCGCTCGAGCTCTTCATCCTGGAGCCGGTCGTCGAGTCGCTCTACTCGCACCTTCCCGACGTTGTTGTTGCCGCCGCATCTGCCCTCTGCCACATGTCTGCGCTTCCTGCCACCGCCGACCTTCTTGTTGACGCCTCCAAGTGCAACGCGCTCCTCTACCTCACTGACTTGCTGACGTACTCGGCAGTTCAGGAGGCCGCCGCATGGGCGCTTGTCCACCTCACCTGTCTCGACTTTGCCAACGCTGCCGATGAGGAGGCGCTGGCGGCGGCTGGCGGGTCGTCGCGGCTCTCTGCTACTGTCGAGCTCCCGTACCGAACCCGGGTGTACACCGGTGCCGGCGCGGTCCAGCCGCTGCTCATCCTCGCACAGGCGAATCCAATCCCAGGCGTCCGCCTCACGGCGCTTCGTCAGCTGGCCCGCATCGCCGCCAAGCCCTTCCACCGCAAGGCCTTCCTCGCGCTCGAGCTGCCGGTTGTTGCCTGGCTGGAGGAGTTTATGCGGAGTACCGAGGTGGAGGTTGTCGAGCTTGCGGTTGTCATTCTCGGCTTTCTCGGCCTCAACGACAAGTTCCGGCCGCGGCTCTTTTACTCGCGGCTGGTAGCATCGCTCGTTGGCTTTCTCTCGCTCTCGTCGAGCCGGATGGTGGCCAAGGCGCTGTTTGCAGCCAAGTCGATTGCGCTCTCGACAGACGGACTCGCTCTCCTGCTTGATGAGCTGTATGTGGCGCGGCTGCTGAACCTGGCGACCGCAGCGTCGCCTCTCATTCTTCGCGAGTTGGCGATGATCTCGCTCCGGACCCTGTCGGCTTTCAATGTTGGGAGGGCGGCGGCGTTGGATGCTGGCATTCTCCCCGAGCTGGTTTCCATTGTGGCTGCTGGTGAGCACGCTATTGTGCGTGCCCATCACGAGCTCGAGTCATCGCGGATCCGGACCGGACGCCCGCAGCTCGACGCCTACATGGGCGCCGACATTCCGGGAACGGCGGCAGCGATGGCAACGACTTCGCACCTGTCGTCGGCGTACGCCAGCGGCGAGGACATGCGGTTGCTGAGCGACTCTGCGCTGGTGGATGCCGCGCTGCGCGACTCGGCGTCCAAGGTGGTGGCCCACGCTGTGTGGTGCATTGCCAACGTGTTTGCGCTCGACGCGCCTGACCTCATGATCGAGGCGCTGCGGTCGCTGGACGGCCTTGACGCGCTGCTCGCGCTCCTCACGCCCGAGCGGCTTGGCACTCAGCCGGAAATCATCCGCGGCGTGCTGGCGGCGCTCGGCAACATTGCGCCGTTTGCGGTTGTCGACGTCCTCGCCTCGCGCACCGCCCTCCGGGTCACCGTCGACGCGCTCAACGAGGACCTGTACGAGGCCGATTTGCAAGTCCAGGCCTCCACCTTTCTGCATGCGCTCGTCACCGCGCCGATGCTCGAGCACTCGATCATCTCGCAGGGCGCGGCGCATTCACTACTCCACACGCTCGGCGAGGTGTTGCTGGATGCAGCCAGGCTGTTTGAGGCGAGCTTTTTGCTCCTCGCCTCGCCGCGGGCGTCGACGTCGAAGCGAGTGCAGACCCGCTACAACTTGGTCATATCGATTGCCAAGCTCCTCTCGCTCTCATCGGCACTCTACTCTCTGGCGTGGAGTGAGAGGCTGGTCAAGGTGGCGTCGGCCATGGAGCCGCAAGCCGTCGCCCGCCTCGAGCGCAACCTTAACGAGCAGCTGCGGATGCGGACGTCGGACCGCGAGTTTGTGCTCGCTGTCTTTACCATTGTCGACACGATTGGATGGAACTCGGCCTTTGTGACCCACGACCCGCTGCGGCTCTTCTATGAGCAGCAGCTCGCGGATGAAGATGCGGTCGGGCGAAAGGGCTTCGGCACAGGTAGCAACGTGACTGCTCCGGCCGCACTTCTCGTGTCGACAGGAGTCACGACCAAGGCTGAGAGCGCTCGAAAGCGCAATTCGACACTTGCCGGTGTGCGGCGGTCGCGGCGTGTCACCATGTCCAACGGCGCGGCGCTCGACCAGGGCTACCTCGTCTCCGACGGCTTGGATTTGCCTGTTGAGCTGCAAGACGCGTCGTCCATGTCGCACCGTGAGCACTCGATCCTGTCGCGGCTCTCGGTACTGGACATGCCTGGCGACGACTTTGACGAGACCGGGTTCGACCTCGGCTCGGACTCTCTTGACGACGACGACAACAACGACGACGACGGCAAGTACAGACTCGAGGCTGGGGTCTCGGACTCGGACTCGGACTCGGACATGCCGCACGATCTTGACGGCTTTGTGCCGAATCCTTTCTTTACCGGAGTCTCGCAGGCGCTGGCGGCGACTGCATCCGACTGCGAGAGCTCGGGCGTCGAGCGCCGTAGCGTGACCGTGCCTGCACTGGCGCTCTCGCCGCAGGCCTCGCGGGCAGCCGAAGACGAGATGGTCGAGGATGCAGTGCCGAGCTCACCGCCGAGTGGTGCCCACGCGCCACCCGACATCGTGGTCGCTGTGGGAAACTCTCAAGTACGGCTCCCGAGCGTGCTGTCGACCAGCGCTGTCTCGTCGCCGCGGACGACGTCGGAGAATGAGGATCGCAAGGACTCGCGCGACATGTTCTCCAACATTGTGAGCGAAGCCGACCTTGTGGCGACGCTAGACGCTGAGAAGAATGCACGCCTCTCGCGCGCGTTGGCGTCGCGGGCCGCGATCTCGCCGCCGACTCCTACCGAAGGCGCCGTACCGGGCGAGGAAGACGCAAAGGACGACGAGGAGGCCGAAGTCGAGCCAGCAGCAAGCAGCGATGCTCCTGACGAGGATGCCGGTGGCAGCGCGCTCCACCGTGCCAGCAAGGTGGACATCCAGGCAGACGAAATCGCACCGATGTTTGACAGCGATGCGTTTGGGTTTTGAGGCAGCGGTTGTGGCCGTGTGACCGTCTCGCCAAGAGTAGACGTTTATGCTGGCATGGAGTGCGGCGGCACGGGCAGAGATAATAGCAACCAGCGGCTCGCGATCCAGGTCCTGGAACTTGCGTGTGAGCGAGACCGAGTCGAACTCTGCAATGATAAAGTCGAGAGCGACACGACGGAGCGGGGCGAGGCCGAACTTGGTGGCGCCTTCGTAGACCCAGGCGGCGTTGGCGACCGAGATGTTCTGGGCGAGGCGCATGGCGCAGATAAGGAGAAGATAGTTGAGCTGCAGCCACTGACAGAGCGGGACCAGCTCCATGGCCAGCTCGAGGGTGATTTCGGTCATCTCCATGTAAAGGAACTTGAGCGCCTTGCGGAATACAATCGGTCGGGTGTCGGTGACCGGGATGACCGCCCGGTGCTCAGGGTACTTGGCAAAGAGCTCGCGAAAGACTGGCGAGTGGTTGGCGAGGACAGCGCGGTGACCGTGGACAGTCTCGGAACCGACCGAGAAGAAGACGTCGGCATACTGCGGCGACATCAGCATCTGGCGCATGTACAGCTGGAGGCGGGTGAGCGGCGAATTTGGAACCGGCGGCTTGACCAGCATCATGACCTGGTCGGGGGCAACGACGCGGACTTGCGACGACTTGAAGCTGCGCTTTCCCACGGTCTTCTTGCGAGTTGCGTAGGCGGCCTGGACTTGCTGCGCCAACTGCGCCGCAAACATCTCCTCACGGGACGGTCCCTGCCCCGGCGGCGCTTGCCCGCTCGCCACGTTGGTGCCGAGCGGCGAGAGGACCGGAGCCGGTGGTGAGGTCGGCGGCACCGGCGGTGAGGTCGGTGGCGGCGGGCCGGATGCTGGCGGCGAGGTTGGCGGCGAGGTTGGCGGTGAGGTCGGCGGATCTGGGCCGAGGCCAGGCGGCATGCGCGGCGGCGAGAGGAGCGGCGAGGCCGGGCGCGGCGGCGACGACTGCAGCGGCGACGAGTGCCAAGCGTGGGTCTCGTACTGCATCGAGAGCGGCGGCGGGGTGGCGAGGGCGACACGGCGGCGATCAGCGGCATCGGTAGCGGCGGCGGCAGCGGCGGCGGCAGCCGACATCGACGACGGCGGGCCGGCAGCAGAGCGGGCAGCCCATGCAGGCACCGGCGTGGCGCGGACCGCCGCTCGCGGGTACGGCATGCTTGCAGACAGCGACGATGGTCCGGGATGATGGGCGTACGTCCCAGCGTGGTTCTCACTCTGCAGCGGGGCGTACGTCTCGCGGCCGCCGAGCTCGAAGCGGACATTGGCCAGGCAGTCGGCGCACTTGGCGCCCTTGCGGGCGACAGCAGCGCCGCACAGGGCGCACCCGTGGTGCTCCAGCCAGGGAGCAGCAGCCATAGTGGGGTGAGTGGGGAGGGGGGTAGGAGAGGGTGGGGGGTGGGTGGGTGGGGTGGTCTTGGGGGTGGCGCAGTGGCGGGGACTCGGTGGCAGCAGGTGGCGCCTGGCCAGCGGGTTGGGCCGGTGGCGGCTGGCGGCGTGTCGCACACACGCACACGCCACTCGGCCAATTGCTGGCGGTCCTTCAATTCGGACTAAGCCTTGCTGGTCTGCGGCGGTGTGTTTGCCATGATCGACATTCCGGGCATCTACATCGGAGCCAAGCCACTGCCGTGCAGAGGATGGAGCGGGAGGCGCGGGCGTGGTGACGGATATGCCGCCGTGCCGCTCGGCGACAGCTCGGACGTCGAGGCAAGCGAGGACGGTGGACCTGGTGTCGCATCTGCAAGTAGCGCATCTCCGGACGCATCGCTGGCGGGGTATGCTCCCAATCCCGAGATGGGCGCCGGCATTGTGTCGCGCATGTTCTTCACCTACGTCAATGCCATGCTCGCCACAGGCTACCTCCGCCCGCTCGGCCTCGCCGACATGTACCAGCTCATGCCCGTCGACGACCCGACAGTGGCGTTCCGCAAGCTTCGGCGCGGATGGCTCGCCCGCGGTTCCGAGTCGGTTATCTGGGCACTTGCCCGCGGCTGGGGCTGGCTTCATCTGGTCAACTGGATCTTCCTTGCCATCGCCACCGCCGCAGAGCTCGCTGGCCCGCTCTTCATCCACGCCATCCTCCGCTGCCTGGCGTCGTCGGCAACGTGCGGCTCGAGCGTGTGGATCTACGTGGTGGCGCTCTCGGCTACGCAAATCCTCCGAGTCTTGGCCAACGCTCGCTTCAGCTACTTTATGAAGCGCTACTGCACCGCAGCAAAGTCGGCGCTCCAGGTCGACGTCTTTGACTCGCTGCTCGGGCTGACCGCCGCCGGCTGCGACGAGCTCGGCAAGGGCAAGATCATCAATCTTGTCGGCGTCGACGCCGGCACCATCCGCGAGTCGCTCTCGTCGGTTCACCTTGCGGTCATCACGCCTGTTCAGCTCGCGCTTGGCTTCTATCTTTTGTTCTCGTTCCTGGGCGTCTCGGTCCTTGCCGGCCTTGCCTCGCTCGTTGCCCTCCTCCCACTCAACCTCATGCTTGCCCGCGGGCTGAAGCAGGTCGAGAAACGGGTCATGGTCGCCAAGGACGCTCGCAACAAGGCCATCGCCGACATGCTCGGCGGCATCAGAGTCGTCAAGCTCCTCGGGTGGGAGACCTTCTTCTCGCGCAAGATCGGCGCGCTCCGCGCCACCGAGCAGGCAGCCATTCAGAGACGCGGCGTCCTCCTCGGCCTCGGTCGACTGCTCAACGCCATCATTCCATCGCTGGTCTCGGGTGTCACCTTTGCTGTCTACGTCGCCCGCGGCAACGTCATGACGCCGGCCGCCACCTTTGCCTCACTCTCGCTCTTCTCCATCCTGCAGGGCCCACTTGACTCGGTTGCCCGCGAGCTCCTCGCCGCGTACGCGACAGGCAAGGTTGCTGCTAGCCGGCTCTCGAACTTTGCCGGCGCCCCACAGCGCCACCTTCCGCCACTGGCAGCCGATCCGCTCGCGCCACGGGAACAGCCGCTGGCCCTCTGCGGTACCTACGCCTGGGCGTCGGACGATCCTTCGCCAGTCCTGTACGACCTCGACCTTGTCTTTCCGCCCAACTCGCTCACCCTGCTCATGGGCCCGGTTGGCTGTGGCAAGTCGGCCATTTTGCTGGCGCTGCTTGGTGAGCTTGAAGTCCTCTCGCCGGGATCGCCGCAGTTTCCGGCCGGCTCACCGCGTCCAGCCATCGCGTACGCTCCGCAACGGCCGTGGCTCCTCTCGGCCTCGCTCCGCGCCAACATTGTTCTCGACGCCGAGTTTGACGCTCCGCGCTACGCGGCGGCGCTCACTGCTGCCGGCCTTGAACACGACCTCACCCTCTTGCCGGCAGGCGATGCGACTGAGATCGGCGAGAAGGGTGTCAACATCTCTGGTGGCCAGAAGCAGCGGGTGGCGCTGGCTCGGGTTCTCTACTCGCGGGCGCCGATTGTTCTCCTCGACGATCCGCTGTCTGCAGTCGACCCGGAGCAAGCCGCCACCATCTTTGAAGCCGCCATCCGGCCGCTCGCCGAGCGCGCTGTAGTCGTCGTCGCCACCCACTCTCTTGCGTTTGAGCAAATCCCCGGCCTACGGATCTACCATGTCGCGGCTGGCCGTGCCGAGTTGGCCTCGCCACGGACGCTTGCTGCGCAAGAGTCAAGCAACGAGCCTGCGGCTCTACCGGCTGGCACTCTTCCCGACGACAACCGAGAGCGCGCGCCCCACGACGCTGCCGCCGTCGCGGCCGGCGCCAAGCTCAAGGTCAAGGAAGACCGGGCATCGGGCTCGGTTGTTGCCAAAGACTACCTGCAGTACGCGCGCGCGCTCGGGTGGACGGCTGTCGGCACTATCGCGCTTGGGCTGGTCGCCATGGAGGCGCTCGACGTGGGACGCAACATGTGGCTCTCCAAGTGGACCCATGCCGCCAGCGAGCGCGGTGGCGCAGACAACAGCAAGTACCTTGGCGGCTACTTTGGCCTGATTGTGGCGTCGGGAGTAGCCACGGCACTCACCGCTACCCTCGTCTTCACCGCTTCGGCTGTTGCTGGCACCAAGTACCACGCTGCGGCGCTGGTGGGTGTGACGGCGTCGCCGCTGACGTTCTTTGACGCCACGCCGCTCGGACGGATCCTCAACCGGTTTTCCAAGGATGTGGCTGACATGGACTCGGGCGTCTTGCCTGTGCTTGTGAGGGTCATCATGACGCTGCTCAAGGCCGGCGCGGTGGTCTGCGTCATCGGCGCGGCCACACCGTGGTTCTTGCTCGCCGTCCCGTTCATTGCGCTGACCTACTACCCAGTCTCGGTCGTATATCAACGATCAAAGCGCGAGCTCCAGCGGACCGGTTCGATCGTCACCTCGCCGCTCATCGCCCACGTTGCTGGCGTTATCGAAGGTCTAGCCTCAGTCCGGGCTTATGGCCTTGAGGAAAGCTTTGCGGACAAGCACACCCGAAACGTCGAGGCGACGGCACGGGTGTGGAACGGTAAGGTCAACACCAACCGGTGGCTCCTGCTCCGGCTCTCGCTCCTCGGCGGCGGCGTGGTCTCGCTCTCGGGCTGCCTCGCGGTCTCGGCGGCGTCGCAGGGCACGATCACGGCCGCGACCGCCGGCCTGGCTCTGCTATATGCCTCGCAGCTGACCGGTGCGCTCATCCAGCTGTGCGCAGCGGTGACGAGGGTCGAGGTGCGGATGAACGCGGTCGAGCGGCTCGGTCATTACTTTGATCTACCGAGCGAGGCTCGCGCCGTGGGTGGGCCGCAGAACGGGACAGCTGCGGCGCGATGGCGTGTTGTAGACGGTGCCATCTCGTTCGACAACGTAGCGTTGCGATACCGCGACTCGCTCCCCTTGTTCTCCGTGACGTCTCATTCGAAGTGCCAGCGCGGGCCAAGGTTGGAATTTGCGGTGCCTCGGGTGCCGGCAAGTCGTCGCTCCTAGCGGCGCTGTTCCAAACCGTCCCGCTCGCAGGGGGCTCGATTCGCATCGACGGCGATGACATTCGCGAGGTGGGCTTGGTTGCGCTTCGGCGGAGCCTGGCCATCATTCCGCAGGACGCGCAACTGTTTCTCGGTACACTTGCGTTCAACATGGATCCGACGGGCACGACTCGTCCCGAGGCGATGTGGCAGGCGCTTGAGGCGGTCGGCATGGCCGAGGTTCTCCGCGATAAGGCCTACGAGCTCGACGCTGATGCCGACCCGCTTGACCTTGAGCTGAAGAACAATCTGTCGTGCGGCGAGGCACAGCTTGTGTGCATGGCGCGGGCGCTGGTCCGCGATGCCCGGATCATTGTCATCGACGAGGGCACCGCATCGGTAGATGCCGAGTCGGACGCGCGGATTCAGCACGTCATTCGCACGGCCTTTGCCGACCGCACGGTGCTCACCATCGCGCATCGGCTGGCAACACTCGCAGACTACGACCGGCTCCTGGTCATGGTGGACGGCGAAGTTGCCGAGTACGACACGCCAGCAGCACTGCTGGCGGCGGAAGACTCGATCTATGGCCGACTCGTGGCCGCACAGACATAGGCGCACGCGCGCGGGCAGCGAGTCAGGCGACCATCATGCGCTCGACGCCGGCGGGATCAACAAGCAAGTGCTCAACAACACGTCCGCGGCCGCGGTCGAGCACGAGCCAGCCCGACGGGAGAATGACGACCGGGATCCAGCCGGTCCGGGTCCTTTTTCCGAGCCAGGCTCCCGGATCCGGAGCGTCTGGGTTGTCCGGCTGCTTGGCGGCAAAGGCGTACTCGAGGCCGCAGGCAAGGCGGCCGTGCAGGAACGGAAACGACGGCAAGCCGTCGCGCGGATGGACGATGACGACCTCGGCCACAGCAGCACCGCGATTGTCGGGCGCGTTGGTGTCGGAAAATGACATGTCGCCCAGAATGTACTCGACGCCGTTGGCGCGAACAAGGGTGGGCGAGTCGGAGAACGGCTTGTGGCCCGAGACGACCCGAGCGATGCCCGAGTCGCGGAGCGCCAGCGCCACGTCGGCCGGCGGCTCGTTCGGCACGCCTCGAGTGAGCGACGGGTGGATGGCGACGGAGCGGCCGTGGACGGCACGGGTGTAAAAGTAGGAGAAGAGCTGTGCGCCGCCGCGCTGATTGCGGTCGAGGTCGAGGTAGCCGGGCGAGGCAACAAAGGCGGCGAGTGCGCGGAGCTGCCAGGCGCGGAGGGCAGCGACCCACTCGTGGATCGAGGCCGAAGGAGGCAGGGTGGTGCCGACGGCAGCGCGGGTCACCCCATCAAAGGCGTCGTCGGCTGGGACAAAGCCTAGCGCACGCCGCGAGACGCCGCCGTGGACAAAGAGCGAGTCGTGGACGAGAGCAGCGAGCTCGGAGAGGACCACGTACTTGAGCGCCTCGCCGCCGCCAGAGGCGACGATGTCGTGTGGACGGACACAGACATGTCCCTCACGCGGAACCACTACCGTCTCCTGCGACGCTGGATGCCGTGGATCGGCGGCAGCGAGGAACGAGTCGACGACCTCGTCGTCCGAGACGTCGTCAGGCGAGGAACGGCCGGCGAGGAGGGCGAGTTCGGCCTTGCGGGCCTCGAACATGGCGGCAGCACCCATGGTGCAGTGCAAATGGTAGCGGAGGCGGGCTGACCGCGAGTCTGGCAGCGCCCGCGACGCCATAAACTGCGCTGGCGTGACGTAGCTCGAGAGGCCCGACCACCAGTACGGGCCCGGCAGGGTGTGCACCGACTGTGAGAGCTCCGGGCCAGTGAGATGCGCGACTAGCTTGAGCTTGTTGGCGTCGCGGTTGCCGAGAATGAGGTGAACGTGTTGCGGATAGCGGATCTTAAAGTCGACCAGCAGGCGGGCAAGGCGCAGATCACCATCGCCCTTGTCGAACACGTCGCCGCCGTAGACAAAGTGGAGATCAGGGGATGCGTCGGGAGAGCCAACGGGATCGCTCGGCTTGCGCCACTGCAGCCGCTCATGGCCATCGGGACCGACTTCCAGCATCACCACCAGTGAGCGCGCGGCGTAGTCCTGGAACAGCGCGAGCTTGCCCTCGACGTCGGTGACGTAGCCGACGAGGGCGGCGGCGGTCGTCCCGCCAGCGGCCGCCAGCGCCTGGGTAGCCAGCGGGCGGCCTGCGGGCGGCGGCGGGGCGGCAAAGGCCGTAGCGGCCGGCGGGCAGACGGCTGCAGCGAGCCAGGACAGTCCGTATGGCATGGAAGGAGAGTGAGAAGAGAGGTTGGGGGGTCGCTCAAAGGGCATCGCTGCAGAAGGCCGCAGCGGATGGTGTCAGTCGCCGGGTCGACGGGAGCGGGCGAGCGAGGCTGACGACTGTAGCGGGCTGGCGGCGGTTGGAAGCAGGCTTCTGAAAGCGTGGGCGGAGGTGGGATCTCTGTGGTTGGGCTTTACTGCTGGGCACAAGAGACACCCGGGGCGCCGCCGTAGGCCTCATCGTCCTCGTCGTAAGCGTTGTTGCCGTGAGCGTGCGAGGAGCGGCCTGTGTGGGCGTGGGACGACGGATCGTAGTTGTGCAAGTGGACCTCCTCGACGTCGTCAGGGGAAAAGGCCGGGAGCTTCGGCCGCGGCGGGAGGACAGACTCGAGAACGCGGGCATTCTCGGGGGTAAAGGTGCCTGCGGGCGGGAAGGCGACGGTGAACTTGACAAAGAGGCGGCCGCGGGTAAAGGGCGAGCCGTGGCGCGGCATGCCCTCGTTGCGGATGCACTTGACGTCGCCAGGCTTGATGATCTCACCAGGCTCCGAGGTGACGAGCAGGACGCGGCCGTCGAGGTGGGTGACAAGGAACTGGTAGCCGCAGAGAGCCTCGACCAGGGTCAGCTCCTTGTCGACGTACAGGTCGTCGCCGTCGCGGGTAAAGATCGGGTGATCCTCCTGCTGCAGGACAATGACGACGTCGCCAGGCAGGTGGTTCGGGGCCTGGTCGGCCTCGCCGCGGAACACGATATTCTCGCCGGTGGCCATGCCCGGGTCGATTTCGACGCGGAGGACCTTCTTCTTGACCACGACCTTATCGCCGGAGCAGCCGGTGCAGCGGTCGCCGGGGCGGATGAACTCGCCGGTGCCGCGGCAGTCGCGGCACTTGGACTGCAGCTGCTGGACCATGCCCGGGCCAACCTGGCGAAGCTGGATCTGGATGCCTTGCCCGTTGCAGGCGGTGCAGCGGCGGACCTCGGATCCGCCCTTGCCGTCGCAAGTCTCGCACAGCTCGTTCTTCTTGACGGCGATCTTCTTGACCTTGCCGTTGTACAGCTCCTCGAGCTTGACGCCCATGCGGTGCTTCATGTCCTCGGTCTTGGGCGGACCGCGGCGGCGACCGCCGCGGCCAAAGAACCCGCCGCCAAACATCTGCTCAAAGATGTCTGCGGCGCCAAAGCCGCCCATGCCGCCGCCGCCGCCGCCCATGCCACCCTCGAGGCCCTCCATGCCATACCGGTCGTAGATCTCCTTCTTCTGCGGGTCTGAGAGCACATCAAACGCCGCAGAAATCTCCTTGAACTTCTCTGCGCCGTCCGGGTTCTTGTCCGGATGGTGCTTCAGCGCGAGCTTCCGGTACGCCTTCTTGATCTCCTTGTCCGACGCCGAAGGTGAGACGCCTGCGCCCGCCACCACCGCCATCACACACACACGCACACACAACCATCCAACATCCTCACCATGTGAGTCTCCCCCATCCTTGCATCCCTCCTCCTGCTCCCCTCTCCCCCTCGGCTTGTCCCCTTCCCCTCCATCCCCGTCTCCCTCCCTCCGCCGTCGTCACTCTCGTGAAAGTGGATGGGCCTTCTTGAAGACACCGACCGAAAGGACATGGGCGGGGGGCCGGGGGGGGGGAGGGCGGGGGGGAGGGGGGGGACAGCCATGGACCATGGACTCGTTCAGCACGTGTGCGTACCAAGCACGTCGTAGAGGGCAGTGTCAGCAACCGACATGGTTGTCTGATGAGAGAGAGGTGGAAGGGGTAGAGATGCGAGGGGAGGGGGGAGGAAGGGAGTGTGGCTGCTGGCGCCATGATCATGCCATGATGTCGGAGGGGAGGGGGGGAGGGGGAGGGGGGGGGGGGGGA
>NW_013657661.1:270502-293545 GCF_000142905.1 Thecamonas trahens ATCC 50062
CCTACTACGTACCGACTCACCACCCCCCCTCTCCCCCCCCTCCCGTATGATGATCCTTACACTGTCGTGTCCCTTCCCATCGCCATGACTACATCCCTCCTTCCCCCCCCCTCCCCCCTTCCCCTCCCCGCCACCTGTGCTCGACACCCCCACCCCTCCCTCTCCCTGGCCCATACCCACCACCACCCGTCTGTCTCAAAGGCACTGGCACTGGCACAGATGGCGGCCACCGAAGAGCCTCCGGTCTTTGAGCTCACTGCACGGTAGGTACAGCCACTAGCCATTGAGCCGTAGCCATACAGGGTATGGTGGTGGCGAAGTGACGAGTCATGCGCCGGCCACTTGGCCACCACACCCACCACCACCACCACCACCACCACCACCACCCGCCACCACCCGCCACCTACCACCCACCCCTACTCACACGCACACACTCTCCCCTCCCCCCCCCCCCCTACCTCACTCCTCCCTCCCCTTCCTCGCCCCCCCCCCCTTGTGCACGGGCAGGTTCAACAATGCCGTCCGCCTGATCAACGCCGTGGACGGCAAGCGGTTTCCGCTCATGCTCACTCGCATCGTGCAGAACCTGCACAGGGTCTCCGAGGCCCCGTTCTCGCCGCAGGAAATGACTCAGCTGGCAGGCGTGCTGGGCATGCCCGAGGCCGACATCACCGCCATCCTCGACGCCGCCACATACATGTTTGAAAAGGCAGCCTACCACACTCTGTCCATCAAGAAGCTCGGCACCGCCCTTGAGGCCGCCGCCATGGACGCAGACAAGATCGTCTCGGTCCAAAAGGTGTGGCAGGACAACGGGCGGACGCTGCTGGAGAACCTCAAGAGTTCGACCGTCACGCCGCGCGTTCTCGAGTCCATCAAGTCGCGGACCCACCTCGAGGTGGGCCAGGACTCGCTCCGCGGGGTGAAGGAGCTGCGCGCCATCCTGCAGCTCGGCCTCGAAGCCCCGCCTGGTGGCTCGGCCGAGCCCGAGGATGTCATTGTCGAGATGTCCAAAGACCAGCTCCGCGACTTCTTCCTCCAGTGTGAGACCATCCAGGGCCAGCTTGACGCCCTCGCCTGAGCGCGCTCGCCCTCGCTCTCGCCCTCTCGCCCTCCCTCCTGTGCAGGTGCTAAACATCACAGCATGCTTTATTGTGCGCAGACAGCCTACCCGCTCCTCACAGCTTGCGGCAGCACTTCTTGTACTTCTTGCCCGATCCGCAAGGGCACTTGTCGTTCGGCTTGACCTTGGGCCCCTTGGCCACTGTCGCCGTCGTCGTCGACACCTTCTTCAGCGGCTGGAACTGCTTGCCGGTGGGATCGACAAACGGATCAAACGCGTGGTCCTCTGCCAGCCGCGACAGTGGGTTCTTCGGGTTGTTGTGCGGCAGCGTCCCGCTGAGGAACGTCGCGTGGCAGGCCTCGCAGAGGTCTGTCTCCGCGACCATCGAGAGCCATCCCATGCGTCGACGACATGCATCGCGAGCAAAGAGCGGTTGATGGGAGCCAGCGAGCGAGCAGGAGAGAGAGAGAGACATTACATTACGGTGAGCGAGATTCTGATGGCGCCGGCCCCCCCCCTTTTCCTCCTCATCACCGTCACCATCACCTCCACCATCACCTCCACCAACCCCCAACCCCACCTCCAGCTGATCCCAACCGAGCCACCTCCCTGTCCAGGCTCATGCCCCGCCAAGGCGAGCTTCAGACACATGGACCACCTCTACCACCCACCGGTCCCCTACACTCTCGACCGAGACCACTGCACCGTCTCCTCTGCCAACTCCTTGCCTCAGCCGCCATCCCCAGCCCCCCCCCCCTTCCTCTCCCCCGGCCACCACTTCCCTCGGTCTCGTACGGCTCATCCCTCCCTCACCTCCTCCCTCACTCCCCCCCAACCCCCCAACCCCTCACACACATCGCCCGTACCATGGTTGGCGCACTTGCTGCACTTGTACCGGAGACCAAACATGGGCTCGACACCGCAGCCATCGCAGGTAATGCCCGGATGGGTGCCCATCATGTTAGCCAGCGACTGAGTAGCAGCCATTGTGAGAGAGAGAGAGAGAGAGAGAGGTAGCAACTAGCGGAGGGACAGTTCCCCCTACCACTACGATCACCATCACCACCACCATCACCACACCACCATCACCATCACCACCACCATCACCACCACCATCACCACCACCACTACCACCACCATCACCACCACCATCACCACCACCATCACCATCACCACCACCATCACCACCACATCACCATCACCACCACATCACCATCACCACCATCACCACCACCATCACCACCACCATCACCATCACCACCACCATCACCACCACATCACCATCACCATCACCATCACCATCACCACCACCACCATCACCATCACCACCATCACCACCACTATCACCACCACCACCACCACCACCACCACAATCACAATCACCTTCCGCCCCTCCCCCCGCCCCCGCCCCCCCCTGCCCCCCCTTCCTCGGCTCCTCCCAAACCGGCAGTCTCAACCTCTCCCCTCCCCCGCCCCCACCCCACACGCACACACACTCCACCCCACTCACCCCACCCGCCCGCCATGCCCTCCCGGCCCCTACACACGACAGCATGCCTGTCACTGCTGCTGCTGGCGGCGCTGGTAGCCTTGCCTGTCCAGGCTAGGGTAGGCGCCCAGTTCAAGGAGGCCTACACGGCGGTGCCTGGCTCCTGCACCAGCGACACCCACTGCGGCCTGTACTCGTTCTGCAACGACGACGGCATCTGCGAGAGCTCACTGACACAGGGCCGCATTCTCGGCGGCATCATGCCCACGGCTACCGTCGTCGTTGTCGCCATCTTTGGCGCTTGCGCCGCCGCCATCGCCTGCGGCTGCAGCTCGTACTGGGCCTCGCCAGGCGCCCGATGCGCTTCGCCCGGCGAGGCCGGCATCGAGCGCGCAGTCCTCTCTGCCCAGGCTGCCACCATCTGCTGCATTGTCACCGCTCTGGCCCTCGGCCTCACCCTCGGGCTCTGGTCGGCCGACGTAACTCCGTCTGCGCCAGGCGCAGGCCGCAACTGCACCTCGCTACAGGCTCTGGCCTGCGAGCCCTACTTTTGCGATCTCCGTGTCGAGCAGTGCTTCACCGCATGCTCCACCCAAGCGCACTGCTCGCTTGGCGCAGAGTGCAAGGCCGGCGTCTGCGTCTCCACCCGCACCAATCTACCGTCCAACTCGGAGGGGCAGTCCCAGCCCAAGAACCCGGCCGGCCGCGTCGCCGCCATCGCCATCTTCTCCGCCCTCGGCTGGTTCTGCCTCTGCTCGGTCAGCGCCTTGTTTTGGAACATCAACGCCAACAAGTCCGACTACGATTGGTACTTTTGGTCCAAGTGCTGCGCCACAACAGGATGCATCGCCATTGCTCTTGGTCTTGGCCTAGGCCTCGGCCTCCCACGCGCCACCATCGTACCTATCATGCCGGCCATCAACTCTACCACATGCGCTGGCGACCGCGCCTGTGCCCCGTACCTATGCAACGAGGACATCGGCGCGTGCTACGATGCCTGCGCCACCTCGGACGACTGCTTCACCTCGTTCTCGTGCTCGGCCGGCAAGTGTGTCCCCGGCTTTGCCGGCGTCGAAGTCCGCTCCGTCTCGGTCGGCGGCACTGTCGCCATCGTTGCCGCCATCGCCGTCTTTATCTGCTGCTGCTTCTCGTGCTTCTTTTACAAGTGCGACCCGTGCAGCGTGTACAACCAAGAGGAGCGCATGGTCGGCGGCCTCTTCTGCGCTCTCCTCTTCACCATTGTTGTTGTCGTCGTTGCCGGCCCGCTTATTGGCCTTGCCAAGCACGACGTCGAGTTTGCTCATCCCGCGCCACTCAATGGCACCGCTCACTGCGCGCAGGCCGACGCTCTCGCCTGTGCGCCCTACTACTGCGACCTCACCTCGTCCAAGTGCCGTGCCTCGTGTGCTGCCGACGACGAGTGCATCACCGGCGCAAAGTGTTCCAAGTCAGGTGAGTGCGTGTACGACGGCCCGTCGCGAGAGTCCATGCTAGACTCGAAGCGCCGTACTCTTCCGGCGTGGGCCACCACCATCATCGCCCTCGTCAGTCCGCTCCCGCTTGTAGTCCTACTCCTCGGCGTCTTTATTCTCTTCACCGTCTTTAGGAACACCCGGTACGTCGTCGATCACGAGTACGACCTGGCTCCAGCCTCGTGTAATGGCGCCATTCTCTGCTGTGTCATCATTGCCCTCACTGTCGGCCTCGCCCTCGGCCTCACCCAGGTCGCCGGCAGTCCGTCGCCGCACGCCGGAA
Organism: Thecamonas trahens ATCC 50062; assembly: GCF_000142905.1. Lineage (NCBI taxonomy): Eukaryota > Apusomonadida > Apusomonadidae > Thecamonas > Thecamonas trahens. Next base: position 274,810 of record NW_013657661.1, read on the forward strand.
CCGTCACCCCGCATCTTGCCCCGGCCTTTCCTACATGGTTTGTCGTCACTGTCACCATGGCGGCCGCATGCGGCTCGTGCGGGCTTGTCCTTGTCATCGCGCGCTGCACCCTGTCGCTTCCGTGGCGAGCCGGCGTCATGTCCCTCGTAGAGTCCGACTCCCACACCGCTAAGGCCTTCTCCGCCTTTTGCTACCTTGTCATTACTTTTGCCGTTGTCATGACTGCTGTCGGCGTCGGGATGGGGACCCAGACCAAGCTCGTTGTTCCCGCCGCGCCTGGTGCTGTCAACGGCACGTCGTGCGTGACAGCCACCGACCCGCGGTGCTTCCCCTTCCGCTGCGACGTCTATGCCGGGACATGCTACGACTCGTGCACCACGTCTGAAGAGTGCATCGATGGCCAGCAGTGCCGCGCGGGCCAGTGCGCCACACCACCGTACAGCGGTCTCCTGCGCCCGCGCAGACTCAGCGCCGTCGTCGTCGCCGGCGCGGTTCTCCTCGCCTTCTCGCTATGCTTTATCTGCATCTCGTCGACCGCCGGCTGGCGGCCGCGCGCCCGACTCTGGCTCTCGGGCTTCCAGCGGTACCGGGTCCCGCTCATCAGCGTCACCTCGTGCTGCTGCGCCGTATTCGTGGGCGTCGTCGTCGCCATGCTGCTCCTCATGTGGAGCCGGGTCGACGATGTCGCACCGGTGGCCGCCACCGGTGCCGGCGCGCGGACCTGTCACCACATCGCTGACCTCGCGTGCGCGCCGTACCTGTGCGACTCGATCACTTCGAGCTGCTACAATGTCTGCTCGTCTGACCGGCACTGTCAGGACTACTACGAGTGCGACAAAGCGGCCGGAAAGTGTGTGTATGCCTCGCGAGACTGGGCCCGCTTTATCGGCAACATCCTCATTGCCGTCCTAGCCACCGGCCTGGTCCTTGGCATGGCCTCGTTCCGACTCGATCACTTGTACACCGCCCGCAAGATGAAGGCTGCGCTTCGCCGCCGCGAAGAGTTCCTCCGCCGGCTGCAAGAGTTCAAGGCCCAGCAAGCCGCCATCGAACCGGTTGTTCTTGACGTCGACACTCCAGTCGGTGAGGATGGCCCGGACCCGACGCTGCCCACACCTGCCGGGGCAAGCGCCGGGGAAGGCGCCGCCTTTGACTTTGAAGGTGCCGAGCCCGTCGACATGGATGCACTGGCGGCTGCCGGTACAGCCGCGCCTGCGCCGCACACCTCGGATGTTTGCGGCATCTGCTACTTTGCCCCGTCAACTGTCCGCTTTGTCCGCAAAAACTGCACCCATGGCTTCTGCAACGAGTGCGCGGCGTCGTCGCTGCAGATGATCATCGACACTGACCAGTTCCCGGCCCGCTGCCCAGGCTGCCTCGCCGAAGACATGGGCCTGGCGCCGGACGATCCCATGTTCCAAGCCTCGCTCATCGAGTCAGGTATCATCGAGCGGCTCGCCCGCCGTATGGTCATCGCCATCGACTTTGCCCGTCGCTTCATCTCGCTCCAGCTGATGAAGGCGTTTGCCTCGGACGACATCGTCATGTGCCCGGCGTGCTCGCTCCTCAACATCAAGCCCGACTGGGAAGCGGTGACCAAGTCGGCTCCGAATCGGTACGTGGTCACCTGCCCTAACTGCACCTCGGAGTTTTGCGCCGAGTGCCTTGGATTCTCGTTTGAGCACGACGGCTACACCTGCGAAGAGTACGCCCGCGCCATGGAGCGCGGTGACGACCGCCAGACCCAGGCTTTTATTGCGTCGACGTCCAAGCCGTGCCCATCGTGCGGTGTGCCGACGTCGCGGTGGCGCGGCCACGCCTGCCACCACATCACGCCTGGAACCGGGTGCGTCAACTGTGGCCATCACTACTGCATCGTGTGCCTCCAGCCGCATCCATGCGGCGGCTCAGACCACGGCCTCTTCTGCGACGACCGCTGCGACTGCCTCCCGTGTCCCGACTGCAGACCCGGCTCGCCATGTGCCCACTGCTACGGCGACGAGTCGTGCCCGTCGTGCCATCCGCCCCGCACCGCCGACGCGATGCGGAATCATGGCTTCACGCCCAACGACATAATCGGCGGCTTTGGCCTGCAGGACATGGGTAACGTACCGCTGCAGCCCATTCCACGCCCGCCGTCGCCGCCGCCGATGCCGCACGAGCCGGGCCATGCCCTCGACGATCTGCTCGGCGACCTCGGCCTTGACTACGTCCCTCCCGGCTTCTGGGACCCCGTCATTCCGCTCGCGCCATCATCGCCGGGCGATGTCGCCGGGCCGTCGGGCGCCGCTGGGCCGTCGGCGCCGCTGCCGCTGGCCGCACAGCGCGATACGCTCCTGCCGCCGCGCCGCCTTGTTATTCCCGAGGCCGGCGCTGGCATGACGCTCCACGACCACATCCGCCTCATATCCGAGAACGGGCCGGATCGGCTGCCGCCTGCACCGCCACCGCTCCCGCCACCGGACTGGCGCCGCTCGTGGCGCAACGCAACCTCGCACATCACCGCCCGCTCGCCCGAAGTAGTTCCGGTCCCAGCCGCAACCAGACTCGCCCCGCGCCGGCTTTCGGACGCTGACGTGCACTCTACATCGCGCAGCGCAAGCTCCGCTTCCGACGACGGCATCCAGCTCGAGCCTGTTCGGCCGCGGCCGTCGCGGCTCCAGCTCCCGACCCGAGGCCCGGCCACCGACGGCCATACGCCCGAGTCGGCCAACGATCGCGCATCGCCGCTCTACCTCCGCCGCGGGCTCAACCGGCTCGAGCTCACCCCCGAGGCCGTGACCAGCGCCTCATCAGCAGGCGTCGACGACAACGCAGCCAACGTCTTTGACTTTTCCGCCTTTCCACGCACTGCTCGCGAGAATCTGGCACCGGTCACCTCGCGCTGGCTCTCGCCGCTCTCCGCCAGCCGGGCCCACCCGGCAACCGCATCACGGCGGCCACTCTCCAGCGAGTTCTTCCGCTTTGACGCGCCGCAGTCGGGCGGCGGCCGCGCCCTGCACTCCGCTGACGGGTCGACCCTTCCGCCTGTAGTGCGAACGCCGGCCTCGGCCCAGCGCCCGCGCATCGCCCAGTTTATGGCCATCACCGGTGTTGCTACCGAGCGCATCGCACGTAACTACCTCTCGCTCTTCAACTTTGACCTCGCCAGCGCCGTCCACTACCACAACGATGTCGAGGCCACGCTGCAAGCTCGCAACTACAAGTCGACCGCGAGCAGCGAGTCTGCGTCTGAGGCTGCGCCACCGCCGCCACCGCCTCCTGTGCCTGCCCCTGAGGCTGCGCATCTCTCGCCGGCAAGTCCCCGCGATGACATTATCCACCATCACCCACTTCCAGACTCTGAAGGCTCGGACGAGAGCGAGCTGACATCGTCGGCGACTGAAACATCATCGACGGCCTCGACCTCGTCGTCTGCTAGCTGTGACGGTCGCGCTGCGCCAACCACCTCCAGTCATGTCACCGTCTCGTCGTCTTCTGCTGATCTGGTGTGAGATCCAGCCTCGCAGCCGTAAATCCCTCCTGCCGCCGGCAGCTGTCACCTGCCTGCCACTGCCACCGTCACTCCCACACTCCACTCCATGAACTCGTCCGAGTCTGGGTCGGAGGCTCACTGGTGGGAGAGCGACTCCGAGTCGGGCTCGGCTGAGGAGCATGTGCCTCGGCCCGAGTCTGCCCTCCAGCTCTGCCTTACCCTCCATGCCCACGGCCTGGCCTTTCGAGTCCGCGAAGCCCTCAAGAGCCGGGCGGAGCGTGGTGGGAGTGGCAGGAGTGGCAGCAAGGATGTCGGCCGAAGCGCGCGTGCGAGGATGGCGGCCGTGGGCGAGGCGACGGCCCAGGTGCTACGTGGGCTGGGCCTGGAGGCCAAAGTCGAGGTGGAGGATGGTGAAGCCGAGTGTGAAGCCCGCGGGCGCGCCGACGCGCTGATGCGCGCGCGTCAGGGTGTGGCCTACGTCTTGGTCGGCCCATCGTCACGCAAGGCGCTGGAGGATGCTTTTGCCGCTGCACAAGTGGGCGCCGCCGAGGCTGTCCGCATCTTAACGCTCTGCGGCTCGGCCCGGGTCCAGCAGATGGTGCTGGCGGTGGTACGATCGGCGCGGACGTCAGCAGCGCTGGCAGAGACCATGAGCAACGCGATTAGAGCCGGCGATGGGGAGGCAGACGCCACCGATGCCACCCTCAACGAGCTGGTCGACCTGCCGCTAATCGGTGCTCTCGAGAGCACCGGCCTCCTCGCCGACGTCTGCGCCCTCCATGACAAGGCATCCCAGGCTGAGCTCTTCGACGCACTGGCGTCATTCAAGCTCACGCTCAGCCTAGGCGCACTCCCGCTTGACGCCATCAACAACTACTTTGGCTCTGAGATTGCTTTCTACTTTGCTTGGCTCCACATGTACACGGTGTATCTGGTTGCACCTGCGCTCTTGGGCTTGCTTGTCTTTGTCCATCAGTGGCTCGCCGACGCCTCGTTTGTGTGGCCGCTCATCCCCTACGGTATCTGCCTCTCGCTCTGGTCGTCGGTCTTTCTACAGATGTGGCGGCGGCGGCAGTCGGCCATGGCCTACAAGTGGCTCGATGGCGAACTGGAGCTGCCGGCCACCCGGTGGGAGCACCGACCAGGCTTTGAGGGCGAGTGGATTCGCCACGAGCCGAGTGGCCTCTACGTCCTGCAGTATCCGACGTACATCCGGTATGCCAAGTATGCGGCGTCGGCGGTGGTCCTATTCCTGTTTGTGGCTGTGGTGGCCGGCTCGATCTGGGGTGTGCAAGAGCTGACGCGGACGCTCGAGGCCGAGTACCCGGCGTGCTACGATTGGGGCCACATCAAGGCCTCGCTCCTCGGCAACGAGTCGCCACCGCACGTGACCGCCGAAGCATTGTGGTGGTGCCAGGTCATCCGCATCGTGCCTGGCCTTGTCTCTGCCGTCGCCATCCAAGTCCTCTCGCGGGTATACACGGTCGTGGCCCGGCGCATCAACGCGTGGGAGAACTACAAGTCGGAAACCTCGGCCCGCAACCACCTCCTCGCCAAGCTCTTTGTGTTTCAATTTGTCAACCACTTTGCTGCACTCTTCTACCTGGCCTTCTATCTGCGGGACTGGGACAAGCTCCGCCAGCGGTTGCTGGTAGTCCTTGTCTTCAACCAAGTGCTGGACAACTTCAAGGAGACGCTCGCTCCGGCGGTCATCACGCTCCTTCGGGCATCCGTTCCGCTGGCGGCGGCTCCGGTTGCCCGCGACTCGCCTCACGCCGAGCTCATCGACCAGACCAACCGTCCTCGGTATGATGACACCATCTCAGACTTTCTGGAGATGCTCATTCAAACGGCGTATGTCACGTTCTTTGGCGCAGCCTTTCCGCTCGCCGCCGTCCTCGCTCTCGCCAACAACCTGGCGGAGATCCGAGTTGACGCACACAAGCTCTGCTCGCCGGGTGGGTACGCACGACCGTTTGCCCGTGCTGCGGCTGGCATTGGCGTCTGGTTGTACCTGCTTGACTTTATTTCGATTGTCGGTGTTCTCGTCAACACGGCCCTGCTAGTCATGACAACCAACTCGATCGACGAGTGGTGCGCGCGGTACGGATGGCCCGAAATGCTTGGCGTCTCGGCCGCGGTGCTCAAGATTGGTGGCGTCTTTGTGGCGGAGCATGCCATCCTCGGCATCAAGCTCGCGCTGCACCTTCTCATTCCTCCTGTTCCAGGCACCGTCAAGTGGTCACGGATCATCGCCGCCACGCCCAAGGCGTACCTGCACGAAAAGTCGGGCCCGTACGCCCGATCAATGGTCCGCAAGGCCAAGATCGCGTGAGCTGCAGTCTGGCTACCGCATCACTCGTCTCACGAAAGATGCAGCGTGCCGCCAATGTCGGCGTCAACCTTGCCGAGGCGGCTCCGCTCTTCGTCGATGACCGAATCAAAAAGATTGGTGGTGTTGTCGGCGCGGCGGACGATATCGGTGGCGGCGATGGAATGGCCGAGGGCGACTCGCTCGGCATCGTTATAGAGCTCGAGATCAAAGAGCAGGTTCTGGGTCGCCTGCGTCGTGCCGCGTCGGATGCGAATGGACCGCACCTCGACCGGCGCCATCGAGCCGGTCGTCGGATTGCGAGCCCCACTCGCAGCCTCTTGGGCAGCGTCCGAGTCGTCCAACTCGGCGCCAGCGTCGCTGTCAGGCGACGAGTCGTGCTTGGCGATTGCGCCCGGGCCGTCGTCGTCCTGCGGGATGAGCTCGCCGTTGGGGCCGTGCTTAAAGGTGTGGGAGATAATGATGTCCCTGCGGGCAGCAGCGCCTTCGTCAAGGCGCTCCAAGTACGCACGGATGTCGTTCTGCAGCGCCTGTGCGATGGGCATGGAGCCCGATGAGGTGACGGCTGACTTGAAAAGCGAGGCCCTGATGGCTTGGGCACGCTTGTTTGTGCGGTCAAGCATGGCCTGTTTGCGCCGCTTGTCGGGCTCCGCAGCGATACGAGCCTCGAGCGACTGCAGCTTGGCCAGCTCACCGTTGAGCCAGGCCCGGGTCGACTTGATTCGCTCGCTGTTGAGTGACATGGCTGCCTCGGCAGTCTCCTGCTCAGCCCGGTTACGACTAGTCATGACGCGCGACGCGAGCTGGAAGAGCTCGGGGGCATCGCGGGTGACAACTCCACCCTCGTCGTCAAAGATGAGCGGTTGAGCTTTGCCGGGCACTGTTCGCGGCACCTTTTGAGTCTTGCGAGCAAACGGCGACGAGCCGTCGAGGTAGCGAGTGACTGCTGGTGAGACCTGATAAACGTCGAGGACCTCCCGCCGAATAGGCTCATTAGCGATCTGGTGCGAGTTCTCGACCTGAGCCCGCTCGTAGAATGGTATATTCCGCTGAGGGACCCGGAGCGAGGCGTCCGTCACATCGTGAACATCAGAAACAGGACCAGCTGCGCCAGCGGCGGTGTCATCATCGCTCTCGTCAGCAGAGTGGGTCGCCTGCTCGTGGGCCTTGGCAAGCGCTTCGGCACGCTTGATGTCGGGGAGGACCGCCAGCTGGCAGGCAAAGTCGTAGGTCTTGCGGGTGATGCGCATCAGCTTGTCCAGCTCCGGCGGAGGAAGAGCGCCCGGTTCGAGCGGGCCCGACGCCGAGTGTGCGAGCGACGACCGCGAGCCGGCGTGGAGCGAAGCAATCGAGGGCTGGGTGAGAAACGTCTGTCGGTGCGGCGGCGGCTGGACGGTAGGGCCAATCCCCTTGCGGGTCCGGCGCGAGAGGCCGAGCTTGGACTCTTCGAGTCGGAACATGGCCTTGGTGTTGAAGACTTTGAGCAGCGGCCGGTTGTCGCTTGACTCCAAGGCAAACGAAGCAAAGTTAGCCGATGGGAAAAGTGTCGTCTGCATGTGCTCGATAAGCGACTGCGAGACCTCAAACCCGTTGAGCAGCGAGCAGACGAGGCGGTAGACGGCGTTGCGAAACTGAGGGCCAAAGACTGCTGCTGCCTTGGGCTGCAGTGGGAACGAGGCACCAAAGAGGAGGTAGACGGTTTCTGCAAGCGCATAGCCGACGTAGAGGAGAAAGACGTTGCGGTAGACGCCAAAGAACGAGGCTTGGACAAGCTCGATGAACTTGGAGCAGATGGCATGGGTGAGAACGCGTGCCTTCTTGGTCTCCTTGGCCTCGGCCTCAGGCTGCCTGCGGCCCTCAAAGTAGATGACAAAAACGTACCAGAAGAGCCAGGCAACGAGCTCTTGAGAGGCAAAGCCAAGAAAGGTCTCGCCAAACGTGGCCGGTGAGTGCTGCTTGGGAATGCGGATAGTGGAGACGACGAGAGCAACGCCGGCCTCGACGTCCGGCTCAAACGGAGGGTTTCGGAGCGAGTAGACGGTGGTCTGAACTCTGCGGTTGGGGATCGACGCCGCGCTGTTGACCTCGGTCTGGCCAGAGACGAAAGACTGCACCTTGCGAAGCGCTGGCCGCTGCCGGCGCGACGCAATGATCTTGGACGGCGTGCGGACAAACGTGAAGTGCGGGTTGCCTGCTCTGTTTGCCTGCGAGTGGCCGAGCTTGCGAGACGACGCCTGCCTCCTCAACTTGGAACCAACACCTAACTGCGGTGGGTTTGCACCGCGGCGCGAGGGGACAGCGCCCTTGATTGGCGACGAGGCCTGGAAGGCGCGGCCGACGGTGGTAGAGCGCCAGGCAGTAGTCGAGCCGACGGCCGAGACCAGCGAGTGTGACGAGATAATCGAGTCGATGAGATCTTCTTCCGAGTCGGAGCCCGAGGCTGTGAACGATAGCGAGCACGACGACGAGCCGAGCATGCCGGACGAGCCCGAGCCAGACGACAACTCGTCGTCGTCACAGCGGCGACGGCGGGAGCGCGTGGCGGTGATCGAGTCGTCATAGTCGTTGGCAATGAGCTGTGAGGTCGAGCGGATCCACTCTAGCACGTCCGGTGCCTCCTCGGCCGCCGCCTCCATGGCGTACGACGAGTGCACCGAGGCAAAGTAGCCCGGAAGAGCGTCCAGATCGGCGAGGGGGCTCGGCCTGGTCCGGGCCGCCGTCGCACCCAACGGATCCATGGAGCCGACCGCCAGCCCACCTGCTCGTCCTCTGCGCCCGCCCCGCCGCCCACGCGGTTTGACCATACTCGAGGAGAACATGGGAGGGAGGGAGTGGGAAGGAGTGGGGAGGAGGGAGGGGGGTGAGGGTGAGGGTGAGGTGGGCGTGGGGTGGGAGGGGGAGGGGGAAGGGGAGGGGGGTGACGCCTGGCGTTCAGAGGGAGAAGCTGGTGGAGGGGATTCGGATGGGGAAGGACGAGGTGAGGGTAAGGTGGCAGCGATGGAGGGGGGGGGGGTCAGTTGGTGCTAGGTGTGTGTGCGATGGTGGGGGGGGTGGGATCGGAATCGGGGTGGTGGTGGATCGAGAAGGGAGAGGGCAGGGGGAAACAGGGGCAGGGAAGGGGGGACGGGGCCGGGGCCGGGGACGGGGACACGGGCGGGGACGGGGACAGGGACCGGGACGGGGACAGGGACAGGGACAGGGATTGGAACAAGACTTGTCTGGACGAGTAGAGAGTAGAGTATGGCGAGCAGTGGACGGCATGGGCAGTCTGAGCTCCTTGTGTCTGGCATCTTTGACCAGTGCTATGCCAAGGCCATGACCTATGGCGCGGGTGGTGGCCTGGCTGGCCTCACCTCTGCCGTCCTCTTCATCAAGAGTACGCACATGGGATGGGTGGAAGGGAGGAGAGAAGGGGGGGGGGAGGGGGGGGGGGAGGGGAGGGAGGGAGAGAGAGAAGGGGGTCATACAGCTTCTGATAGTCTCACACTCTCCGTTCTGTGGTCAGACTCGAATGCTGTCCGCATGGCGGTGGTGGGCATGGGCGTCGGCGTCGGCCTCGGCATTGCCGTCGCCCAGTGCTCCCAGGCCCTCAAGACGCCTGTCATTACAGAGAAGGTCGCCCACGGGACAGCAAACGAGTAGGAGTAAACATGATGGTTAGCTGGTGCCTTTCGTGTTGTGTCCTTTGGGGAAGGGCGCGGGGGGAGAGGGGGGCAACGAGGCGCGGCTGCCGTCCGCTACTTGCGCGGCGGCTGATAGGCGGCGGGGAGCATGCGCTTCTGGAGGGCGTTAAAGGCGTAGCCGGTCTTGCCTGTGTTGAGCTTGACGTTGTCCTTGCGGACGCCAAAGGCGCGCATGGTGTCGGCAACGTCGACAACGTCCTCGCTGACCCCGTGATGGCGGGCAAGGAGAAAGGCATGCTCGAGGGTGACCGACATGGCTGTGCGGTCTTTGGCCGACTTACAGCACGTCGCGCGCCCTCCTCCGACCGCCCGGGTCAGTGCCGACGCGATCTGCAGCAGCTCGGTGTTCTTCGAGCCGCGCGCCGTCGCGCTGAGGCTGCGCTCCAGCTCGGCGACCAGCTCGGCCACGGCCGCGCCGCGGTCGAGCCGTGCCGTGTACGCCCGCAGCGCCTCGAGCGCTTCCTCGTTGATGAGGCCCTGGAGCTCGGCAGAGCCCAGTAGGAAACGGAGGCTCGAATGGGCCTCGCCAAAGTTGGCCAGTGACTGCTGCTCGTTGATGCCCTGCGAGACCAGGAGCGGCACGACGCCAAACTCGACAAACTCGCGCCACCGGCCACCGAGCGTGTCCAGCGTTGCCTGCTTCGCCACCGCTAGCGAGAGCGAGAGCACGTATCCGCCCGCAGGCCGCCGCCCAAGCTCCACAACGTCGAACGACGCCGCAGACGCAGAGCCGACAAGCGCCACAGGGAAGAAACGCAACCGCACGTCGACCTTGGTCAGCGACCGCATGCCCACGTCCATGTCGCCGAGCATGCCCAGCTCGCGCCCGCGGGTTGAAAGCAGCGACTCGATCTGGAACAGATACCCGCATGTCGCCCATGAATTGAGCCGCGCCACGTCGCCGCGGTCGGCTGCGGTGCGCGCCTCGGTCGCTAGCGACGTTGTCAGCATTGAGAGCACATGGCAGAGCACGACCTCGACCCGGATCGAGATCTCCCACGCCACCGCATCAACCCGTGCCTGTCGTGCCTGCCGCGCCTCCTCCCGCGCTGCTGCCACGACCTCGTCATCGCCACCACTTCCGTCGTCGTCGCCTGTTGCTGAGGCGAGCCCTGCGCGCTCCAGCGCAACAAGCTCTTCGTGGAGCTGGCGGAGGCCGCCGTTCTTGAACCCATACACGTGGGCCGCCGGCGCGCCCGACGTCACGGTCACGTACTCGGTCTCGGCCTCGACTTCTAACCCGCGACCACGGACTCGCAGCCGTTGGATGTATAGATTTGTCGCCACAAATCGCGCCGCATCGTCAGCCTTGCGAGCTGATGCTTTGAACTGCGAGCCGTGGACCGACGACGCGAGGCAGACTGCGAGGCCTGTCGCAAGCACTCCAGCCAAGTAGTGGCGCAGCTTGTTGATCTTGTCCACAAGGAGCTCCTCGCCTGGCGTCGGTCTTCCGGTCTCGACCACTCCCATGTACGTTCCGGCAAATTGCGTCGTGGCTTCTGCGAGCTGGGCCATTCGCTCCTGAGTGTACATCAGCAGCAGCTTGCGTGGGACGTCAAATGTAAACGGCGACGGCGAGAGTGTCTCTGTTGCCAACACCATACTGCTCTCGCCCGCGCGCAGCGCGTATCGCCGCTCGGCCAGCGCCCGATGCCGCGCCACGGCCACGTCCTCTACGCTCACCGCCAAATGACCAGCTGGGCTTCCGGTCGCCGGGACTCGAATCGGCCGACCAACGCTGCCGCCCGGCTCGAGCTCGAGCGCAGACATGGCAAAGGACGCGCGCCCGACGCAATTTTCCGACACTTCTTGGTTATGCCGCGCGCCAGCGCTACTCTCCGCCGAAGACCCGCGCCGCTTTGAACCAAGGCGAGAGAGGAACGAACCCGAGCGCGCGCGCCCGGGAGGCCCCGCGGTCTCGGCATTGGCCGCTTCGCGGTCGCGCGAGGTGACAAGCGTCAGGTTCTTGGCTGTTGTGCTCGGCGAGCCGGCGCAGAGCTCAAAATGGACCCGCGACCGCGACCGCCGCTCGGCGCCGGCACAGAGCGGAACCGGTACCATGATGAGAAACCGGGCACTTCGTTCGGCGCCCACAATCTGCATCTCCGTGTGGCCCACGAGCTTGTACTCGGCAGTCGCAACCTCGGACGAGAGCACACGCTTCCGCAGTTCGACCGGCTCGCTGCCTTGGCCACGGCCTCGAGCAAGGAGCGCGCACGAGTCTGACCCGCTTCGTGCCCTCGCTCCGCCGCTGATCTCCAAGCCTGACTCGGTCGCTGCAGGGTTTGCCGAGCCGGAATCGGTCCCAATCTCGCGCGCTTCCGGCGCGGCGGCCATCAGACACTTGACATTGACAAACACGCCCGAGCCTACCAGTGCCTCGTCAACATCGTCAGCCGCCACTGAGACCCAGACCAGCTGCTCGTAGTCGTTTTCGCTTCCGCTTGGCTCTGACGACGTGTCCGAGTCAGAGCCCGAGTCTGAGCCCGAGTTGGGCCCCGAACTTGGACCTGAGTCGGAGGCGCTGTCGCTGCCGTCGTCCTGAGCCTCCGCGGGCTCGGCGCCAAACAGCAGTTCAGCCGCCTCCATAGTAAGAACGGCATCGAGTGCGTCCGAGGTGGCAGCCACCGATGCAGCCACCGGATCCGCGCCTCCCGGCCCCGCCTCGCGGCCGTAGCAGCGGCAGCACCCGTCTTCGGTGACGGCGATGCCAAAAAGTGACATTTGCTCGTGACAAACACAGGTACAGGTCACGCGGGTAAGGTCGAGCGAGCTGGGCCGGCTGCTGTCGCCCGCGGCAGCATCACTGTCGGTATCCGTCGGCGTCGGCGTCAGCGTCGGCGTCGGCGGCAGAGGGCGCTTGGGACGGGCGGGCGACTTTGCGGCCGCAACTGCAGCAGAAGCAGCGGCAGCAGCTGAGACCGAGCGCGAGGCTTGCGAGAGCGGAACCATCGAGGCGCGACGCTTGGAGACGGCCAGCTGGCCTAAATGATCGGCAAACTCGGCCTGGAACTTGAGCGTCTCCTGTAGCCAGCAGACTTTGCAGACGGCATCGTCCGCACCGGACTTTGCCGGATCAGCAGCGGTGGCGTCTGCTTGTTGCAGAGCGGGGGCAGGAGCAATGGGCGGCGGCGGCGCGTGGAGCGGCGAAAAGGCGACAGGTGGCGGGCGAGGGAAGCGAAGGCATGGCGCGCAAAAGCCGAGACCACAAGCGGCACAGACGCACCGCCTCCTCTTGCGCTTCTTGGCAAAGGCCACACCGCACAGTGCGCATGCGTCCTCTCCTACCAAACTCTCCTCCAGCGGGTTCCCGCCCTCGCCACTTCCAGCCGAGCCACTCGCCGTCGCCGTCGCCGCCGCGGCCGCCGTCGCCGCCGCTGACCCGTGGCGCTCTCTCCCCGACATGCGCCGCGAGATGCGTCGTAGCAGACCCGGACGTTGGGCCATGGCTTTCCCCCCTGGTGCGTGACGTGAGAACAGTGTGGGAGAAGGGGGGAGGGAGTGAGAGGAGTATGGCTACCGTGGTCGTGGTCGTGGTCGTGGTCGTGGTCGTGGTCGTGGTCGTGGTCGTGGTCGTGGTCGTGGACTCGGTGGCTGCGTGAGGAAGCGGCTGGCCGTCGCCGTCGCCGTGGTGGTCCTCGCCATGGCCAGGGAGTCAATGACAGGATTTGCTTGGCCATTGGCTGGCTGACTCTCTCGTTGCGTTGCAAGTTGGGTTGGGGAAATCGTTGCTACCGGCCTTTGCTGAGGCAGCGTACGGCTGCAGGCCGATCGGGCTTGGGGTTGATCAACTGCAGCGACTACCCTGCCTTTATGACGCCATTGAGGTGTGAGTCCCGGGCGTGGGGTGCTGCTGGCTCATCACGGCCGATCCAGCCCGATGTTACAGCTTGAGGCTGTCCTCATGGCTTGTGGTATTAGCCAATCGCGCCCTGTGGAAGCCCATCATGACTTGTGAATGCCTTTGCAACTACCAGTACTACCCAGCTACAAAGTGTGGTTGCTCTCTTGACGCTATTGTTCTGATGCTAGTCCGGAGTGCAGCCGATCGCGGCCTGTGGTCGCCAGCCCGGGCACGACAAGGCCGCCGCCATGGCACCGGCACGGCCAAGTCCAAGTCGCGCACGCGAGAGAGAGGGTCACCCCCCCCCCCCCCCCACACACACACACACACAACACACACACACACACGCATACCTCGCTCCCTCGCCTCACGCATAAATGGACCTGCCGTGCTCGCCCGAGCTGGCCGTCGGCACGGCAGCCATGGTCCTCCACGAGACGCCGGGCTACCTTGCCTGGGGCGGGGCCTTTGCCCCGGGCGTCGTCACTGTCACTGCTGTTGCCCTCCACTTTGCCCCAGACTGTGGCGGCCGCCCGCTACGCTGCCCGCTGCTGGCAGTGGCCAAGGCCTCGCTCGGATCGTGCTTGGAGCTCAGACTCCGCGGTGCTGCAGGACGCATCGTTCTCGCCTTTGACGCCCCTCAGTCCGGCCGCGCTCTCCTCGCCACCCTGGCCGGATACTGGACGGCGGCCAAGGCGGCCGGTCGTGATCTCGCATCGCAAGCGGCCATCGCCTGCGCCTACGCCCGCGTCGCTTCTCTGCCACCTGGCGCGGACAGCGGGCTTGGCGTGTTCTCGGTCGTCGACGAGTTTGACGGTCGGATGCAGGCGACCGACGCCGGCTTCCGCGCCTCGTTTGTCAACAGCGAGTACGCCCTCTCCGACTCGTATCCGAGCGTACTGTACGTGCCGGCGGGCGTTGCGGATGACATCCTGCGCGCTGCAGCGTCGTTCCGGGCCAAAGAGCGCATCCCGGTGCTCTGCTGGACGCTCCCGGGCTCGCCGGCGGCGCTGTTTCGGTCGGCCCAGCCGGCCACCGGCCTCATCGGCCACCGGTGCGACGCCGACGAGCGGCTGGTGGCGGCAATGGCGGCGCTCAACCCGGGCGCCCCGTTTGTCATCATCGACGCGCGGCCGTACGTCAATGCCGCCCTCAACTCGGCCAAGGGCTACGGGACCGAGCGCATCGGCAACTACCCCAACGTGACCCTTGAATTTATGGGCATTGGCAACATCCACGTCATGCGCGACTCGCTGCACAAGCTTGCAGCGGCAGTCAACTCGCCCAAAGCGCGCGCGCGCCCGTCAGAGTGGCTCTCCCGCGTTGCAGACTCGGGCTGGCTCGACCACGTCGCCAAGGTTCTCGCTGGTGCCAACCGAATCGCCCACATCCTCACCGCCGAGGCCGGCTCGGTCCTTGTCCACTGCTCACACGGCTGGGACCGGACGCCGCAGCTGACCAGCCTCGCGCAAGTCCTCGTCGACCCGTACTACCGCACCCTCGACGGTCTCGTCACCCTTGTCCAGAAGGAGTGGCTCAGTTTTGGCCACAAGTTTGCCGATCGCACCTCCCAGTTTGCGGACGTCCGAGTTTCATCACGTAGCTCCAAGGGCGGCGGGAGCGCGACGCCCGACCCGTCCGTGCCCGGTGTCGGCTTTGACGCGGGGTCTGGACCAGGCGCCGCCGGAAGCGACGGGCCATCGTCGTCGTCGTCAGTCTTGCGCGGCATGCGCTCGCTCGGCAAGTCTCTCTCACGCAACCTCGGCCGGCTCTCCGGCTCGTCGAACGAAGCATCGCCCGTGTCCAGGTCCAAGGGTGTGGGGCCGACCTCAGAAGAGTCGCCCATTTTTCTGCAGTTTCTGGACGCGCTCTATCAGCTGCTGCACCAGTTCCCGTGGGCCTTTGAGTACAACGAGGACGCGCTCATTGCGCTCGCCGATGCGGCGTACTCGGACTTGTTTGGTACGTTCCTGCTCAACTTTGAGGCTGAGCGGGTCCAGGCCGATCTCAACTCGTCGACGCTCTCGGTGTGGCCCTGCCTCCTCGCTGCCCGCGATCAGTTCATTAACCCGCGGTTCGACGCCTGCGACGAGGTCCTCACAGCCGCCACGACTGGCCATCACGTCTCAGTCTGGACAGGCTACTACGGTCGGTATGTCTCGTTTGGTCATCCCGCACCAGCCAGGTGCCAGTGCCTGGTACCAAAAGCCGAGCGATCGCTCTCGGTCATCCCGCCGTCGCTGCTTGACGAACTAAGTGACGATGGCGACGATCACTACCTGTCGGCCGGATCCGGCGAGGACGTGAGCGCCGGAGAGGCCGAGGGCAGCACGTCTGTGCACCCTGGCGAAGCCGCCAACCACGTCTCGGAGGATGAGGCCTCGCTCTCCTGGGACGAGTCGTGGGAGGCGGTCGAGAGCGAGCAAGACGTGGCCGAGACCGGCGACGGCAGCGAGTCTGCTCTGGCCGCGCCCGCCGTCCGATGGGTGCCAGACTCGGAGGCGTTCCAGTGCGCCCAGTGCCAGTCCAAGTTCTCGATCTCGGTGAGGCGGCACCATTGCCGACTGTGCGGCAAGGTGTTTTGCAACAAGTGCACCAAGGCGCGAATCGTGCTGTTTGACGACGGCAAGAAGCACCGCGTATGCGACACGTGCGCAAAGGCGCGACACTAGCCGCTAGCCGACCGGTGGCCCGAGGTTTTACTGCTCGAGGCTCGCCTCCGAGACCACCAGATGGCGCTCGCCGAGCAGGAGCTCCCAGCGGAAGAGAAGCCGAATGTTGGGCACGTTGGAGAGCGAGATGTCATTGCCGGACGCGCCGGCAGCCTTGTAGTTGTTGCCGAGCCAGTAGCGCTTGACCGGGTCTTCGAAACCGGACTGCAGGACCGACTGGCGAGCGATTTCCGAGAGGTCGACGGCAGAGAGCTTGAACAATGCGCCGAAACGGCATACTCCTCCAGCAGCGCTTCGCGAGAGAGATGGAACTGCAGCGGGTCGTCCGACGAGAGCGAGATAGGGAGGCCGACCGCGTAGAAGCGCGGCAGCGGCGAGCGCGAGATCTGAACAAAGAGGGCGTGGTTGGAGAGCGGCGACATGGCCATTGGAACCTGGTCCAGGTAGTACAGATACTGCATGGCCGGCGACTTGCGGAGATTGATGCCATGGTTGATGCCGTTGGCAAGAAGAAAGGCGGCGTCGAGGTGGTCAACCGAGCCAGCCTCGCCGACGTGCGGGCGGAACTTGAAAGTGTTGAGGCCGCGGAGAGCGCGGAGCTGGTTGAGCGAGGCGAGGTTGGCGTAGAGGTAGTAGAGGTACATGGAGAACGGCGGGTTCTCGGGCACCGTCCAGTCGTAGGCCGAGGGGAAGACTCCAGAGAGCGGGACGTCGGGGGTGGACTCGTCATCGACCGAGTCAAAGCCGACAATCTGCTGCAGCACGTTATGGAGCTTGATGTTGGACTCGGGGTTGAGCGA
Organism: Thecamonas trahens ATCC 50062; assembly: GCF_000142905.1. Classification (NCBI taxonomy): domain Eukaryota; order Apusomonadida; family Apusomonadidae; genus Thecamonas; species Thecamonas trahens. Next base: position 291,616 of record NW_013657661.1, read on the forward strand.
GACCTCGAAGAGCGGGCGGAAGATGTTGTCGAGCATCTCGCCAAACGAGGAGATGAGGCCAGAGGCCTTGTAGACCGCGTAGAGGCGTGGAACCTGGATGAGCCAGCGGACGTGCGGCGAGGCGATTTTGTGGTCGGAAAACCACGAGGCAAGCGAAGCCCACTCGCCGGGGTCCTTGCCGTAGATGGAGATACGGTACTCGGCAAACTGATACTTGGCCTGCTGGAAGTCCTCGAACAGCTCGTGGGTGATTTCGGCGAGGAACCGGCCCTTGATGTGGTTCGAGGTCTTGAGGAAGATGACACGGAGCTGGTTGAGGCCGATGGGCGAGTACTTGGCATTGAAGCGGTCGAAGCGGTGGAAGAGGTTGTGCGACTGGCCAGCGTGCATGTCGAGGTGGTCGACGGAGAGATCGTATGCGGTGAGTCCGACCTTGTTGAAGACGTCAGCCAGCGTCTCCTCCTTGCCGTCTTCCGAGACGGCGACAACCGTGTTGGGCTCGGACTTGAGCTTGTGCTTGATGAAACGGAGGAGGTGCTTGTGGTTCATGGACGAGGTGTGGTGGACGTGGGTGTCGACCTTGCGGACGTTGTAAAAGTCGCGGTGTGAGGTCTGCTTGGCCTCGATGAGCTCGTGGTCGGTGTTGAGGAGCTTGTGCAGCTCGTAGCGAGCCTCCAAGAGCTTGAGCCGCCGCCAGGCAAACGAGCGGACCGGCCCATCGTTGACGGTGGCTGACAGCCAGGCGAGGTCGTGCGAGAACTCGGTCTTGTCCGGCACGACGTCGCCACCAACGGCCTCGCTCGTCTCGGGATTGACGGCAAAGTACACACCCTCGCGCGACTCGAGGACGTACGCGGCGTCGAGCGGCTCGGGCATCGGCGCATTCCACGGGTCAAACGGCATGCCCGGCGACGCCGGCTTGTCGGCGTACATCTCCGGGAGCTTGTGGACATACTTGGACCGGAGCTCAAGCGCCTTGTGGAGCTGTTCGCACACGTGCCGCTCCATCTGCGACCGCTCCGAGTCAGGGTGGACGATGATGACCCGCGAGAAGGTTGACGACGCCGGGTGGTCCGACGCCCCGGCCTCGTCGTAGGTGCGGGTGAGGAGGACCGGCTGGTCCGGAACCGACGGCGAGGTGGCGATGGGGCGGTCGGGGGTGGGGCGAGCAAACGAGGCGTGGGCGGCAATGCCCGAAGCCATGGGTGTGGCACCGTCAGGTGACGGCGGCAGGATCGAGGCGACGGCCGCCGAGACCATAGGGGACATCCGCGCCGCGGCAACACTGCCGAAGGAGGTCCCGAGCTCGCCGGCAGCCGAGGGAGAGGCAAACTCGTCGTCTGCAGCAAGGGCACGGGCCACCGCGGCATGAACCGGGACAGAGCCAAAGACCTCCGAACCAAAGACCTCTGAGCCCTGCGGGGTGACGAGGGCGGTAGCCTCCGGGTCGAGGCGGACGACAGGCGACGAGAGCGGGTTGTGGCGTGAGCCACGTTGTGGCGAGCGAGGCGGACACGGCGAAGGTGAAGACGGCGAGACGCCCGAGGTGGAGGGAAAGGCTGCAGATGCAGAGGTGGCCATGATTGCAACGGGTGACGAGGCCGAGGCCGAAGCTTTCGGCTCGTCCGAGTCGGACGAGTTGGACGACGTTGGCTTCGGCACCGAGACCGACATGCCCTTCTGAGCCGAGAGCAGCGGCATGTCCAGTCCACGCGGGGTATCGCCAGCAGAGTCAGATTCGGAGGACTCCATGTTGAGTGTGGAGTCGAGTGTGGGAACTTGTCGCGTTGGAGGGGGGGGGTTGCAAAGACGGCGGAGATGGGGGAACGTGTGCTGCGTTCGGTGGGGGGGAATTGGTGGTGGAGGCAGAAAGTGTTCGGGGGGGGGAGGGGAGGGGAGGGAGGGGAGGGGAGGGGAGTCCGAGGAGTCG
>NW_013657661.1:293808-303998 GCF_000142905.1 Thecamonas trahens ATCC 50062
AGGAGCACACAATCAGATCGGGGGGGGGGTGGGAGGGATGGAGTTTGGGGGAGGGGGAAGGGGGGGGAGGGGGAGGGGGGGGGGGAGGGGGGGGAGGGGGGATGGGGATGGGGGGAGGGCAGGCGGGAAGGTGAGGTGAGGAGAGGAAAAAACGTCATGTTGGCGTCACGGTGGAAGCGATGACGACGCGCCAATGGCTTGGCCGCTATGAGGCGTGACTGGTGTCATGTGATGCATGGGATGACTTGTGTTGGGGGTGGATGTCAACCTTTTGTGTTACAGTGGCCCCATCAATGTGGAATTGCTGCTCTACGAGAGGTGGGTGGAGCCGGCGAGCGAGTCGACGACGAGCTGGGCGCCAGACTCGGTGAGGAGGCGGTTGCCCTTGTAGGTGGCGACAAGGTCGGCGGTGATGGCCAGGTCTGCGGTGGCTGCGGTGAAGAACTTGGACTTTTTGACAACCTTGACGGGCTCGCCGAGGGTGAGGCCCTCGACCAGGATGCGCTCGCCAGGAGTGGCGGTTGCGGGCGGCTTGACGAGCTCGACAACGGTGTGGTCGTCGTTGGACGCGCAGAGGACCATGGCGTAGGACATGATGCCGACCAGCTTGGACGGCTTGAGGTTGCACACGCACACCACGGTGGCGCCAATCATCTGCTCAAGCGGAATAAAGTCGACCAGGCCCGAGATAACCGTCCGCGGCTCGTCCTCACCGACGTCGATCTTCTCGAGGTAGAGCTTGTCGGCATCGGGGTGCTTGATGCACTCGACAATGCGGCCAACCCGGAGCTCGATGCGCTCGATGGCATGCTCGGGCCCAGTGGCGTTGCCCTTCTTACCGCCGTCGCCGCCCTTCTTGCCGCCCTTCTTGCCGCCCTTCTTGCCGCCCTTCTTGCCGCTCTCGGGCGCACCGCCCACAACCTTGACCGGCAGCGACGGCAGCGGAGTGGCGACGTTGATGGCAATGGTGGGCACGGCATCCGAGGCGAGCATGGCCGGCGTGTGCTGGATGAAATCGAACCAGCGGGTGAGGTTGGCCTTGGCCCGCATGCCGGCAGCATCGAGGACCGACTCGCACGAGGGGTCGTAGAGCGGGAAGACCTTGGCAAAGTAGACCAGATCAGCCAGAGTCAGCGAGGTACCCACCAGGTAGTTGGCCATGGCCAGTTCGTCGTTGATCTCGTCGGCCGAGGCAAGAGGCGCCGCATCGGCTGCCTCAGCCTCACAAGCGGCATGGACCGAAGCAAGGACCTTGGACACAGCATGTCGGTTGGACTTGGACGTTCCCAGCAGAGTGTTCATTCCGGCCGTGCCCACGTCGTCCTCGAGCGTCGCTGTCGACTTCTACGGGCGTTGGGGGGGGGGGAGGGGGGGGGGGTGGAGGGAGGGGGTGGAGTGGGGGGGGGGGTATGGCCAAGGGAAGGCGACAAGGAGGGAGGAAGGGGACGGGGGAGGGAGGGGGCGGGCGGGGAGGGGGGCGTACGATGGCGTTGTCGCCATTGCCAGCGCCGGAGATGTAGGCGTTGATGACGGTGAGGAGGAAGGTCGGAAAGTCGGTCGAAGCAGTCGAAGACATAGTTGCGTGCGGTGGGAGGGAGGGGGGAGAGGAGTGGTGGCCGGGATGAAATGGTGGGGGGGGGGGAAGGACGGGCACACAAGCACCGACCATCCAAGGATGCTGTTCAATGAGGGGGAGGGGGGGGTCTCCTACTACGTGCGACGCTTCCACATCAAATCGCCGTCGACATCGACGCCGGCTGCAAGCATCGAGACGACAGCAGACTCAGAGGCGGAGAGGACGCCGACCACCGAGTTGGAGAGCGAGGTGGCGCAGTCGACAACGACGCCGAGAGCGTCCGAGTCGGCACCATCATCGAATGACATCCGCACACGCGCCATCATCTTGAGCTGGGTCGAGATGGCCGGAATAGCTTCCGTCAAAGTCCGCAGATCGCCTTGCAGCACCCGATCCGGGCACCGCGAGCTGAGTGTGTTCGAAATGTCCGCCAACTGACCGGCAAGCGTCACAATCTCTCCGGCGGCAGCCACCACACCCTCCTTATTGCGCGCGCGCATCGCCGCAGACATGGCTGCAAGAAGCTCTGCCACCTGCTCCGCCAGCGAAAGCATCCGGTTGCCCTCGGCGTTCCACTTGGCTGTCGCACGCGACACAGCACGCGCCGCAGAGTCCAGGCCCTGGCCCGCCGTTGCCTCGGCCGAGCCATCCGCCGCTGCTGCCGCCGCCTCCGCCGCTTCGGCCTCTGCCGCCGCTGCTGCTGCTGCTGCCGCCGCCGCCGCCGCTGCAGACTCGGCGGTCGGCGGCACGTGTGAAAGCTGCGACATCGGCCGCCCAGAAAGAGCGGCGAGGATGTTGTCTGAGAGCGCGTCGGCACGGGCGACCTCGGCCGCCAGCCGGGCGCTGTGGGCTCCGCCAGAGCGCAGATCAGCATCCAGCACGTCACGGAGCAGGCCCTGCTGCTGCTGAAGCTCGGTCGCTTCCTCGATGACAAATCGGACTCGGGCCTCGTCGGTCTCGTCGGCAATGCCACGGCCAACAGCAACAAGCCGGAGCGACTGTGACTCGGACTGGTCCATAAACGCACGCGCAGAGTCGGCGTCATGATCGCCCGCCGCCCCGCGCATCAGCGCCCGCGTCTTTTGCCCTGTGCTACCAGCACTGCCGCCTCTGTTTGCGGGGCGAGCCGGCCTGCCAGCGCCGCCTGAGCCGCTGCGATCTCGGCCTTGGCCAGCTGGACCCCAACCGCCACTCCGGCCGGGTCGCCCTTAGCCACCAGCCGCTCCAGCGATGTCGTCGCCGGCCCAAGGTTGTCAAAGTGCGAGTGCGCCGCCTTGGCCGAGACTGGATCCGCAAGCATGTCCGCCGCCTCGTGTCCGGCCCGTGCCAGCGCCTCGTGCACAGCCTTGACCTGCACCATGAGCGCAGCAGCCTCGGCGGCAGAGTTGGCTGCCATCGCCTGGTTGAGGGCGTCCATGAGGTGCTTGGACGCGGCCGCGATTTTTCCACCAGCGAAAACGGCGACTCGGTGCCGGCGGTCACGCCGACCGCCACCTCGCCCATCGCTCGCGCCGCCGCTGTGATCGAGTCCAGCGCCGCAGGTTGGTTGTCGCCCACCGCCCGCATGGCGGCGGCCTCAATCGGCTTCTTCAGTCCGCTCATCACCATCGATGCCGTCTGTGCGTCCATCGGCCGCGCTGTCGCCTGGGACACCTGCCCAGCAAGTGAAGCCAGCAGCTCGTGCAAGCCAGTTGCGCGCGCGACCTGGGAGTGGACCTCGGCCCGCGACGCAGCATCGCCGTTGGCGGCACGCGCCGCCGCTAGCCTCGCGCTCCGCAGCGCAGCATCCGACTCTGCCGCAAGATGAGCAGCAAGAATTGCCGCCGGTGAGTCACTGTCCATAACCTTGCCGAGCGCAAGCGAGGCAGCCAGAGCTTCTGCCACAGCCTTCTTAACCGCAGCTGCCAGATCGGCCGCGTTAGCCGGTGTGAGCGCGTCTGTGAGCCCAGCAAGCGCGTCCTGCAGTCGGTCGGCAGCTCCCAGCAGCGCCGCAAGGTCAATCGGGTCCATGCCAGGCACCGCGCCGAGGCGCGCGGCATCCAGCTGCTCCTGAAGCGCCGCCGCAAGAAGCGCCACCTGCGCCGCTGTGCCAGCACCATCGCCGGCATTTGCCGCTGCCACCGCGGCAGTTCCGGCACGCAGCGCGTCCTGCTCGGCAGTGGCCGGTCCACGAAGAGCAGCAATCTTGGCAGCAAGCGGCGGCGAAACTCCGGGCGGGCTTGCCGATGCGTCTGCCTCGGCCGCCGTCGACAGCCCGTCCAGCGCGTTGTGGATGGCTGCGGCCCGCGGCGCGTTGCCGTCAGTTGCCGCCGCATCCGCGACCTTTGCGTACGCATCCGACGCAACCGCGGCGGCTCGGGCAGCGTCGGCCGGACGGCCGCCGTTGACGGCGTCGACCAAGGTCTCCAGCGCACCGCGTCCGCGAGCTTCGACCTCAGACGCTGGGCGCCGTCGCCGCGGTCAAGTGCGTCAAGCACGCCGCCAATTTCGTCGAGATCAGCCTTGGTGCCGGCGACAGCCTCGCCGAGGCGGGCTTTGGCGTCAGCGTCGGTTGCGTCCTTGGCCAGGTCAACGCCGGCCTCAACCGCGGTCAGGGTGTCGTTTCCGAGCTTTTTGGCGGCCACACGAAGAGTCGCACCCATCTGAGGATCATGGATGCGCTCGGCAAGAGCCTCTGCGCCAGCGAGGACCTTGGCGGACGCATCCCGAAGCGCCTTGGCCGCCGGCACAAAGCGAGCCATGTCGCCGGCACGCGCGGCGTCGTACATGTCGCGGATGGCTGGCGGAACAGCGGCCAGATCGTCGCGGAGCTGGCTTGCCATGCCATCGCGGAGCAGCGCATTGATGTTGTCGGCCTCGTCGCCGCCAACCTTGCGCAGGTTGCGGAGGACACGAAGGAACTCGGGTTCATCGACGGCGCGGCGGGCGGCGTCATCAAACTCGTTGCCCACCTTCCGCAGCCGCCCTAGCGCACCATCCAGCTCGTTCTGAGACGCTTCGTCGGGAAGATACTTGCGGTTCGCGCGAGCGGCATCGATAAGGTCGCGGATGTCCTGCGAGAGACCGCCAAGCTCCTCGTTGACGGCAGCGGCGTCACCAGCGGCGGCCTTGTCCTCGACTGCCTTCATACGGAGGCGGAGCTTGGCAGCAGCAGCCGCACCCGGCGCGGTGAGGCCAAGCCCGGCGGCCTCAAGGTTGTCGAGGATCGAGCCCAGCTCGGCGTGCGAGTACGGCTTGTTGGGATCAAGCGCAGGGTAGGCCGACTCGACGGCCTTGGCGCCATCAACGAGGCGAGCGGCCTTGGTCTTGTCCGGCTCGTGCATGGCAACAGTCTTGGCCATGGCGGCCTGGCGCTTGTACGCCGCGCGGGTCTTGGCGGCGCGGGCCTGTTGGGCAGCATCGAGCGGCTTGCGGCTACCGCCGTCGGAGGCCGGATCAGCGTCAAAGTCGCGAAGGACCGAGCCGACACCCGGCGACACGCCGCGCATGTCATCCATGGCAGCACGAGCCGAGTCAGACTGGTCGGCAAGGTCATTCTCCGACGCCGCCGTAATCTCCAGCGCCTCCGACCGCTTGCGCATCGACTCACGCCCACGGCGCGCCCGCGCAGACCGAGCCTGGGCTTGCTGTGATGCCTTGGCCTGCTCGGCCGCCAACCGACGGGCCTCGTCCTCTTCGGCGCGCTTGGCGGCAGCCTTCTTGTCCTCATACGCCGCCCGGACAGCTGAGGCTGCAGCACGGTGGTCAGCGCAGTAGAACGCCGGCGACGGCCCATCCGGATCGTTGTAGGCCTCGTCACAGATGTCGGGGTACAGATAGTAGCCGGTGCCGGCAAGCGGGACCGAGCACATGCAGCACGAGAAGCAGCGGACGTGGAAAAATGCCCCCTCGGCCTTGATCACTGGGTCGATGCCGAGCGCGGCCGAGCAGACCGGGCACGGATCCGCCGGCGAGTACGTGAGCGACGCGGTGCTTCCGCCGTCCTTGGAAGCGTCAAACTCAGAGGCGAGAATGATGTGGACAGTGAGCTCGCCACCGTCAGCCGCGTCCGCACCGGCACCGGCGCCGGCGCCTGGCTCAACAAGCGCCACACCGACCTGGGTGTAGCGGTCCGAGAGCAGGGCAGTCAGCGCCGATGGCGACTCGGCAGCCAGCAGGGCAAGATGGTGGTTTGCCTGGTTGGCGCGCGTAGTGAGCACGTGCTCGGTGACTGGCCCCGTTACAGCACCAAACTTGGAGATGGCCAACTCTAGCGGCAACGAGTCGTCTGACACCCGTGTGGCAGCAACAGCGCAGAGATCTGGTATCGGAGCATTGGGACAACGAAGAGTGGAGGCGATCGTAACAGCGGTCAGCGGTGAGCATAAGGGTAAGGATGAGATGAGTACGTAAGCGAGTGTGATGGTGAGTGGGTGGGTGGGTGGATGGGTGGGGAGGGTGGGGGGGGTGGGGGGGTGGGGAGGGTGACTGACTGCGGGGGAGGGAGGGGGAGGGGGAGGGGGAGTGCTCTTCATCCACGCACCGTGGCCATGCAGGTTTTCGCCCATTTTTCGCCGGAAACCTGACGGACGCACGAGGGGGGGGGGGGGGGAGGGGGGAGGGGAGAAGGGGGAGGGGAGGGGGGCACAGGAGGAGAGCAGGACATGGGAGAAGCTACATACCGGACTCTACACGAAGAGCATGTGTCGGTTGCGCAGAACGGAGAGTGCGGATGGCGACAGTGGCCTTGGTGGCCAGGTCGGTGGCGGCAAAGGCAGGAAAGCCAGTTAGGCGGACAGCAGCCGAGGCAGGCGTCCAGCCGTCCACCAGGGCAGAGAGCTCGGCTTCAAAGCCAGCTGGCGCAGTGCGGAGCGAGTCAACAGCCGTACTGAATGCTCCGCGGTAGGAGACTTCTCCCGCAGGCCCACCGGCTTTGGGAACCGTTCCCGATGTGCTCGCCATGCTGTGATGATCGAGAGATGTGGTCAGACAGGCACGCCACGTCTCCCTCGTCACCGCTTTCTTCTGCCAGTCCGTCTGTCTGCTGACGGTCATGATGTGATCGATCCATCGACCCTACAGTCCGGACCGAGTCAAACGGGTCCGATCGGTGGTCCACATAGCACCATCACAAGCTGCCATCGATCCGCACGACTGTGCGCAGAGCGACTGGAACAGGGGAGGTGGGGGGTGGGGAAGATCATGCGATCCACGACGTCGACTCAACCGATACAAACTTCTACACACACACACACACACACACGCACACATTGATTTCTTAGCTATCTCCCCGATCTCCCGACGTAGTACATGGTCCGGAGCATGTTGACGTCACACGCATTCTCCATTCTTCACACGAAGAACCATTCGAATCACGGCAGTGAACAGTGATCATGCATGACTCCGACTGGATGCGGCGTCCCAACGTCATCCACATCTCTCTCTCTCGCACAGGGTGAGCAAGGGATGAAGGCACAGCTTGTGCATGCAGAGGTGCGCGAGAGTCTTATTCATCGCCGCCGGTTCCAGCATCTGGCGACGTGGCAGCGGCAGCGGGAGGCGGCGGCGAGCAGCAAGGCTGGTGACGTCGGACGACGGGGACGCGGGCCGGGACGGGGACGGGGACGGGGACGGGGACGGCGACACACCACATGGGCAGCGTTTCCGGTGGGGAGTGCTGGCGGGAGGAGGGAGGAGGGAGGCGGACGGACAACAGGGGTTGCGTGTGTTCCGCTGCATGAGCCTCAACCGCCGCATGAGGCGCTCGCCCTCGCTACCGCCCGCTCGTCTCATGTCCTCTCGTTGGAGGCGGCCGACCCACCGCTGGCTCGCCTCGCCGAGGTTCATCCGGACGGCGTCTCGTTTGTGGCACTACCGTTTGCGGGCTCCCCACCGGCGGTGTGGGCGGTCGATCCACCAGCTCGGGTGGTCGCCGGCCTAGGCTGGGCGCCACGCCATCGCATCTTTGCCCTCCGCCTTGCGCTCGGTCCGGCCAAGCCCGATCGCATCGTGTTTCTCGACGGTTTGGCCGGCACCGAGCTGGCGCATGTCGAGCTGCCGGCGCAGATGGGCGAGGTCAGCTCCGGAAATGTGGTGGTGGCTGACGGGTTTGTTGCCGCAGGCTGGCTTGCTGACGATGTCTTTGCCATCGTTCTTACCTCTGGCTACCGGGTTGTTACTTGGGTTGATGGTGCTGGTGAGCCAGCACTGGCTGGCGTGGCCGATGTGCCGGACGTCGCGCTGGTGAAAGCGCTGGAAGGGATCAGCGACGTGAACTTTGACGTGCTGCCTGCAGCTGTGATGACGCGGGCGGGCGCAGCGGTGCTCGTCATTCCTCTGGTGGCCACACCGGTCCCGGTCTCGCTCCTTCCGCTCGCTGGCGCCTCGCTCACCTCGCCGAGTTTGAACGTGCTCGAGACCACGCTCGAGCTGAGCGGGACAAGCGCCACCGTCGGCTCGGGTCTTCCGTCGCTCTTTGACATCCATGGGACTGGCGCATCGGCGGCAAGGAGCGGGCCGAGCCTTCCTCCGCCGCACATCCTCGACTCTGGCTTTGCGCTCCTTGCACTCTCGGCCAAGGACGACGGCGACGGCGGAGTCCGACTCGAGCTCTCGCACCTCGAGGCTTGTGCGGCGAGCATCTTGGAATCGGGCTTGGTGCCAGTGGCCCTGACGCCGCTGTGGGGCGGAAAGGCGCTGGTGCACAACGCGGGGCCGCAGGCGGTTGTTGTCGACGTCTGGACCGGCGAGCTTGAGCCGCTGAGCCTCGAGCCGCCGGTTCATCCGAGCAGCGTCATCTTGGGCAGCTCGGCCGAGGCCAAGGCGGAGCTCGGCTACCTGCTTGTCGGCGTGCCGGCTACGTCGAACGGTGGCGAGCCGTTTGCGCGGCTATCGACGGCGACGCTCTTTGAAGAGCTATGCGTGTACGTGGTGGAGAAGAACGGCGACGCGAGGAGCGAGCAGGAGACCAGCGACGGCAGCGATGACGAGGCGAGTAGCAAGGCAAGGGATGGCGAGGTCGAGCCGAGCCTAGGCGAGCTGAGCGCGCAGATTGCGGCATTGGCTGGCGTTGTGGCTGACGGGTTTGGGCGTATGGAGGCTGGGATGGCGGCACTGGCTGCGCGGGTGGCAAGTATGGAAGAGCGCGTGGAAGAGGCCTTTAGTGAGGCTGAATGTTGAGGACGTCGCGGAGGTAGTTGTAGACGGCAAACTGGATGGCGGCGCCTGGGAGGCAGCGAATGGCATTGACGCCCATGCCGTTGGTAAAGGCCTTTGCACCCTCGTGCTTGGCGATGTGGCGGATGCAGGCCATAGTCGACGGGTACAGCGGCTGGGCGCCGCCCATGCCCGACAGCTGCATGCGCCGACGAACGACGTCGCCTGGAAAGGTGACCGACTGGGCAATGAGGCCTGCGCCAGCGCCACAGAGCAGATTGCCGACGACCGAGGCCGAGCCGGGGCCTGCGTCGAGCCACGACTTGAGCTGGCCAAAGATGCCCATCTGCAGGCCGACGTACGGGGTAGCGGAGACGATGGTAGGGAGGAAGCCCTTGTAGAGAGCAGCGAAGCCCTCTGAGCGAATGGTCTCTGTAGCGCAGTGGACGATTCCCTTGTAGTGGCCGAGCGAGGCCGGCATGGTGAGGCGGGCGCGGACAGTGTCGATGGGATGGGTGATCGAGGTCTGGACGAGGCCAGCGAGCGAGCCCGAGGCGACGAGGGTGGCGAACGAGGGCTTTGAGCCATCTGTAGGGCTGAACATGGCCTTGAACTCGTCATTGAGGGTAAACTTGAGCGCGTAGACGGGAATGACTCTCACCACGTTGGCGCCGTTGCCGCGGAACAGCCCGCGCACGCCCTCCTCACGAAAGAGACGGACCAGAGTGGGGATGACCCCGTCGTACATGGCAGGAGCCGCCGCCCCCGCCCGAGCCCCTGCCGCCGCCCCCGCCGCAGAAGTAGTCCCAGCCTCAGCCCCAGCCGCCGCCGTAAGCCCGGCCGTAGCCCCAGCTCCCGCCACCCGGGCCATGCCCTGGACCTGGAAGATGATCTTGACCCGCTCGAGCGGGGCGACACAGGTCTTGGTCACGGCGCCTGCGCCTGCACCGGCCAGCAGCAGGCGCAAGGCAGTTTCTGAAGCACTCATAACCTCTTTCTTCTCTACCTCATCATTGCTAGCTACAAGCGGAATAGCCTGTGGCGGAGGGGTAGCCATCCACACACCCCACGCAGCGTGTGTGTTGTGACGCAAGAGCAGCGTGGCCCGCTCTCCGCTCAACACCCGCCCAAAGAGACCTTTGTTTTTGGCTCGGCAGTGCTGCCGCTTTCCCGCTGCCGCACAGAGCACGGCTTCCTCGCTCGGCAGCTTCCAATCGAAAGCTGCGATCACACCGTGAAGCGTCGTTTCTTCTCCTTCTACACCCTTTCCCCTCCCCCCTCCCCCCCCTCCCTTTCCTTCCCCTGATCCCGTTCTCCCCCGGCTGCCTCCCTCTGTCTGTGTGCGCAACAGTGGCACGTGCGATATGCGACCGATGACACTTTATTGGTGTGACAATGGTCATCATAGATGATCATCATATCTCCTTGCCCAGTTGTTGCGCTCCTGCATCCACCAACCACTTTGCAACGCTCAGGATTC
>NW_013657661.1:304098-325792 GCF_000142905.1 Thecamonas trahens ATCC 50062
TTGCCTTCGCCCTCCCCTCCGCAGCCTTACCCCCCGCCTCGCCCTGGTGCACACCTGGCCCATACGTTGCTACACCCGTTTTGCCCAATTTCTCCCAATTTCACCCAAATGGCCCCATTTCGCCCCTCCGGCCCATTTCGCCCCTCCGGCCCATTCCGCCCGTCTGTCTGTTCCCCATTCGCTCGTCCGTTTCGCTCGTCCGTTTCGCTCCCACGTTGCTGCCTCCCTGGCCACCCCGTCGGCGGGTCTCGCCAGGCCACAGCTGACTTGCAAGAGAGCAAAGCGGGATGGCAGCAACGCGAGAGGTGCTGTCGCGTGATGTGCTCAAGTGGCTCCAGTCGCTCGACCTCACGTACCCAGTCAAGAACCTCCGCCGTGCCTTCTCCAACGGCTTCCTCGTCGCCGAGGTCCTTTCCCACTACTCCAACGATATCCAGATGCACGCCTTTGATAACGGGACGGCGCTCAAGCGCAAGCTGGCAAACTGGGAGATGCTGTCCAAGGTATGCGCCAGACTCTCCTCCATCCCTTCCTTCCTCCCTCCCCCCCCCCCCCCCCCCTTGTCCTACCTCACTCACTCACTCAATCCTCCTCGCAGTTCTTCCGCAAGCACAACATCCCCGTCAGTCAGTCGCAGATCGAGGGCCTGGTCCATGCCAAGCGTGGTGCGGCGGTGCCGTTTATTGAGTTTCTGTACACCTTTCTCACTCGCAAGCCTGTCAAGAAGCGCAAGCGCCGTGGTGCGCCGGCCCTGGCCGGTGCAGAGGGTGCGCCGACGCCCGACTTTGCCAAGCCGACGGCGTCCAAGCTGATCAAGGAGGCGCTGACTATGACCGAGGACGAGCTGGTGCAGGATCGCGAAGTCCGTGCCGCCATTAACCAGGAGACCATTCGTCACCACCTCGAGGAGAAGCGCGAGCACATGCGGATGACCAAGACGTCTGGCCGCGGCGGCGCGGGTGAGTCCATCTCGCGGCGCGGAACGTCGTCGATGCGCGGCTCGTCCGGCCGGCGCCGGGAGAGCGGCGGTCGCCGCTCGGGCGTGGTGGAGATCAAGGAAGTGAGTCGGAGCAAGGACGGGCGGGTCGGGCGTGGTGGCGGCGGTGCCGCCGACGGCGGCGACACCTCGCGGGCCGACTACGATGCCATGGACGGCGCGCTCCTCGACGACAACGAGATGGCGCATCTGGAGCTGCTCGGTGATGAGAGCGACGGCGCGGGCCTAGGCGTCACTGGCGGGCACTCGGTCGTGGCCATGATGAACGAGGAGGTTGAGCGCGCACTCAAAGACACCGAGGTGTACACTGTGTTTGAGCCGCGCGATGCGCCGATCTCGTCGTTCCTCGAGCACCTGCGGACTATTCCGGCCAATGCCGCCGGTGCCGTCTTTCTGGGCATTCTCGAGCGGACTACCGAGTTTACCGAGGTCTTCCTCCGCGAGTCGTCGGTTCCGGTCGACGAAATGCTCGGCCGCGAGAGTGGGCACGAGCGCGGCGGCGGCGGTCAGTTTGCGGCCTTTTCCCGGGTCATGCTCTCCGCGCTGCAATTCTCGCCGGCGTTGTCGGCGTTCGAGCATGCATGCCACGTCATGTGCAGCGTCGGCCAGCAGCTGGTCGCGGTCTCGCCGGCTGCAGCCTGGGCGCTGTTTGAGGACGCGGTTCTGCCCAAGCTGGTGGCCCGGCTGGCGTCGGTCCAGGCTGCGCGCGGCCTGCTGCTCAAGGTTGTGCTCTCGTTCTCGGACAATACGCCGGCGGCGCACTTGCTGGTCATCACCAAGATGGTTGAGTACCGTGGCGTGCTGTCCAAGAAGAACGCACTTGTCCCGTGCCTGCTCGTCCTCTTCCGGATGGAGCCGGCATTCGACGGCCCGCTCCTCACCACCTATGTCCAGCACGCCGACGCCGGGCTCACAAACACGGTTCCGTCGGTCCGGATCGCCGCCCTCGCGCTCCTCACCCACGTCTGCACCTCGTCGTCGGTCCAGCGGTCGATTGCTAACGGCCTCCTGGCCTCGTCGGCCGTCTTTGACTACGTTCTTCCGTACGTCGAGCATATGGCCGGCATCGCCGCCGACGCCAACTGGCAGGTCCAGGCGCAGCTCCTCTGCCTCACCGGCTTTCTGCTTGAGCGGCTTCCGTCGCGGCACCCGTCGGAGCGCGGCATCTACGCGCTGGTCGAGGACGTGCTCGCGCCGAGCTCGCCCATCTCTGTCAAGAAGATTGGTTTGGCTACGCTCGCCCCGTGTCTTCGGGCGCACCCCTCACTCGGCCTCCACTACGTCCTCGTTCTTCTCTCGCTCCCGCACCCGCTCCGCGACTCGCTCATCCGGGCCGAGGCGGTCCCGTTTGTCGTCGCCTCGCATAGTCTTTGCGTCCAAGACTACACACTCCCGCCGCCAGTCCACACCTGGAGCCCGCTGGTCATCGCCAACGCCATCGTACTCCTCACCCAGGAGCGTGGCCTCGACAACCTCGAGCGCGAGCACATGGCTGTTCTCCGCGCCGCCGTTCGGACCGAGGCCCGCTCGCTCGATTCGAGCGCGGTCTCCGAGTGGTCGCGCGTCTGGTCCGTCCTTCACGAGTACGTCTTTGTCGGCCTCTGCGATGACGAGGTTTGCGGCGAGACCGTCGGCGTTCTTCAGGAGCTCTTCCTCCTCGTCCCGGGCCTCATTATGGACTCGCTCACGACCCACCGGCCGACGCTCATCGGCTGCCTCCGCATGCTCATCCGCATGGGCTCGCTCACCTCGCAGCAGATGACTGCCGACTGGCTGGCCTCACTCTTCAACCAGGGCGGCTCATGGCAGCAAGTCGTCGGCCAGCTCATGCTCTCGTCGTCGCCGTCCGAGGTTGGCCGCCAGGGCGCGCCGCTCCAGCGGCTGCAGGCCATGGTCCAGCAGTTTGCGCAGTCGCAGTAAAACCGCATGCAAGGAGGCGGTCGATTCAATGCTCCTCGTCACCAGCCCGAAAAGCAGGCGATGGCGTCGGCGAGTTGCGGCTCGGTCCACCCGCCCGCAACAATGTCGTGCTCCACGGTGATCGGTGGGCGCTCCAGCAAGTCCAGCGGGGAGAGCCTGGCCATGAGCGCCGAGAGCGCGTTGACCATTTGGCCGCGCATGACCTGCATCTGGTGCTCAAACGACTCGTCGTCGTACGAGGTGTCGAGCTCAAAGACGTCGCGCAGCGCAGCCGCAGTCGAGTCCCACTTCATGTTGTCGTGGAGGATCGGCTCGAGTTCGGCGGCAAGCGTGTCCGAGAACGGAAGGGCAGCCTGCGGAAGAGAGGCCCAGGCGTAGGGATATGTCCGGCACCCGTTAGGGTGCTTGAAAGGAAATGCGAGGCCGTTGTCGATGGCGGCGATGGCGACACGCGGCGCGTCCGACATGGCGTCGTCGACGCGGACAAGCCAGTTGTCGGTTCCGCGATCGGTGTTCCGGATGATGTAGTCGAGGATAACCAGCCGCTCAAACTGGGCCTGGAAGGCACGCGCGAGCGGGGAGGTCGGATCGGCGAGGGCCTCGGCGTGGGTGTCGAGAAAGGTCTGCGCATCGACGTAGCCGTTGACAAACAGCTGGAATGAGCCGATCTTGGGTGAGAGCGAGAGCGGCTGGCGGATGCCGTTCTCGTACTGCTGGCCATAGTTGAAGACCGGCGAGGCGAGCATGACGAGGTTGGTCGGCGGGACGATGTCGAGGCCCAGCGCCTCGTCCACCACAAACGCCGCAGCCTCCGAGACAAAGCCCTGGTTGGCAATGAGGCACGCCCGCCCGAAACAGCAAGGAGCGAGCGTCTTGTGCAGCCACTTCATCCACTTGGGGTTTCGGTCGCCGTACGGCTCCTCGTCCTTGGCTTGAAGATGGCCCGAATGGTGTTGCTGGCGTCGCGGACAAAGTACGAGCCTGACGAGCCCTGCGAGACCCTGGTCGGCTGGACGCCGCTGGCAATGCCGGCGCGGACTGTGGAGAGCGCCACAACCACGTCCGGATGGACTGGCTGGATCGAGTCATCTACTGCATACCGCATTGGTGACATCAATGGTGCCGAGTGTCGCGCCCCATTTCAAAGCTGTCAGCCGCCGCGTTGATGGAGAGGCTCGGAGGAAGGGCTGCGTTAATGGAGAGGCCCGCCGGGTGGGCGACCACGTCATGGAGCGACTCGCTCGACGTGGCCTGCTCACGCCCTGGCACTTCTGCCATGTGTGTGTGTGTGTGTAGAGTGCAGGAGGGCCCTGGTTGCTTGCGTGTGTGTGCAGGGGCGTGAGGGTGGGGTGGAGTGGAGGGTTGCGGGAGTGAGGTCTGCCGCTTGCGTCTTACGTAGGCCGCGGCGAATGACTGTGGCTGTCACATGTGATGGCCCGCGCGGGTGCGATCGATCAGGCGGCGGGTGGGAGGAAAAGGTCTTGTGGTGTTTGGGCGCCAAGCCCGAGGGGAGAGGGAGAGCAGGCGAGGTCCACGGGTATACGGAGCATAGCACTGCACTTTCGGAGAACCAGAGTCAGGGAGAGCATGTCGCAAACAGGAGCCATCATGCCTCAAGGTGGAAGTGGCAAGGGTGGCGGTGTGCAGGCTGCGTGGACGTCGACGTCGTCGTCGTCCGACGAGAAGGAGAATGCCGGCCTGGCTGGCAGTGCGGGCCTCGGCCGGCCGTCCAAGCGAAAGCGGCTGCTGGAGCCTGTGGAAGGGAGCAAACAGGGTCAGATAGGTGGCGCAAGCAGCAGAGACTCTCACTCGGCCGAAAGTCTGCCCGCTGTCACCACCGCCTTTGCCATCTACGCCGACGAGGTCCCCCGCCCGCCCGCGGCGGTAGATTCGTTGGAAGCGCGCGGAGGGAGCCAGCCAGCCAGCGACGGCGACCACGAGCTGGCGTACAAAGTCCTGGTGCTGGAGCAGGAGGTTGCCGCACTGCGCCGAGCGCTGGCCAGTGCCAATGCGGCGGCTCGGGATGCTGACCGTGTCCGCGCCGAGCGCGACGAGCTTGCTGTGCTGGCGAGCCAGCAAGCGCTGATGCTGGCGTGCGTGCGTGCGGCTGACGAGGGTGGTGCGTGACCAGTGTGCAGAGTGCGCAGGCAGTGCTTCATTGCAGGCATTATGCGCAGCTTACCTCAGTCGGCGGCGTCGGCAACGAGCTGGCGGAGATGAGCAACGTAGGCGATGCCGAGGCCAGCGTCGTCAAGGGCGCGCGCACGGGCCAGCTCGTCGTCGGGATCGGCGTCGAGCGAGGCGAGGGTGGCAGCAATGCGCCTGGTGGTGATGCCGAGCGCAGCATCAACAACCGACCGTGTAGAGCCAAAGGTCGATGAGAGCACGCCGGCGATGGCGGCGGCGCGCTCGTCCTGGACGGCGTCGTCCAACGAGTAAAGGGTGACAGCCAGTTCCGGGAGGTCCGAGGCCATGACAAAGAAAACCAGCTCCTGCCAGGCAATGGCCTCGGCGAGTGGGAGGATGGGAATGGTGTAGCCGCGGTGGACGACGACCGGAACGGCGCCAGCGGCCATGACTCGGAAGAGCTGCTCCGGGCCGGCGTTGGTGAGCACGTCGAGGACGACGTACTTGGATGCACGATAGAGCGCGCGCTCGGCCTCCGCGTCGACGGTGCACTCGTCGCAGCGGACGACGTACGGCGGATCGTGGTCGATCTCGGGCAAGACATCGCGGGGACCGACGACTGCGAGCAAGTGACTCCGCTCCGAGGCCGAGAGCACGGCCGGCGCATCGGGCTCGGCATAAGCCGCAACCTCGGCCACGGCGCCTGACGACGGAATGACCAGGTCGTGGTGGTACCAGTAGCAGCGCTCGTCGGCAGCGCGGGCCCAGCGGACGGCACGGCCGGCCGGGTAAGCATCGCACGGCGGCGAGAGCGCGTCGAGCACAAGGTGGTTGCCGCCGTCGGCCCCCAAGTTGGAAGCTCTGGAAGCTTGGTCCCTGCGCCTGGTGCCGACGAGTCGAGGCCCGGGACAATGAGGCAGGCGGCGTCTGGGGCGTCGACTGCGCGGGTCGCGTTGGACGCTGCGAGCGCGTGGACCACCGCATCGTAGTCGAAGAAGGCGGCGCCGGCAAGCGGGACCGGAACCGAGGCGCGCGGCTCGGCTGAAGGCACGACGTGGACGGTGATACGGCCGTCTCGGGCTGCGCTGCAGCCCGGTCTTGCCACCGAGAAGCAGCGATTGCCTGCGCAGGGGACATGATCGCGGAGGATGCGCGGATGGACGACGCCAGTAGACTCGTCGAACCGCATCGGCTTGACCTCTTCTGGTGCAACAGCAATAGATAGCTGGAAGCCCGGCTCTGCGGTCTTCCACACGCCTAGCGAGATGGCGATGGCCAGGAACAGCGCCCAGCCGAACCACCAGGTGATGCACCGCACGTCGTCGGAGGACAGTCGCCAGGCTCCGGGCGCTCCGGGAGTCCCAGGCGGCGGCGGCGGCTGGCTCTCTGTTGGGCCGTCAGCCATGTCACCCCTGTGTGTGTGTCTGTCTGTGTTGTTGGGTGTTTCACAGTGTGCAGTGCGAGTGGTGGTGGCCTGGGCAAGGGAGGGGGGGGGGGTATGGGGGGTGGATCGGGGTGTGGTGGTGATCAGGCGAGGGAGTGATCGATCGCCGCGGTGATCAAACACCACACAGTTGGGCTACAGAAGAGCTGAGAAATGATGATGGATGTAGAGGCTGGTGGGTGGGGCTTGTGATCAGGAGCCCATTGGTATGGCGATGGATGATGGGAGTGGCATGGGGATGGGTGCGGGGTGGATGGACGTGATGATGATGGCGAAGACCTTCCATCGGTGACGAACGGGAGGGGTTGCCGGGTTGGGGCAATGGGCTGGCTGGTGCCCCCAAACGGGGAGCGCTCGATGGCAACAAAACCGGGGCCATGGACAGGTCGACGTCACATCTTTGCTGAAGACACACAAACATACAAGCACACGCACAACACAAGTTGTGAGCTACACTCGATCTTAAGCAGAGGAACAAGAACAAGAAGATGAACAAGTCAATCAAGCTGGTTACTGTTGGCGATGGGGCTGTGGGCAAGACCTCGCTCCTGATGTCGTACTCGAGCAACGCGTACTCGGAGGACTACCTGCCGACGATCTTTGATAACTACTCGGTGACGGTGATGGCTGGCGGCAAGCCTGTCTTCCTCGGCCTGTGGGACACGGCTGGGCAGGAGGACTACGATCGGCTCCGCCCGCTCTCGTACCCGCAGACCGACGTCTTCCTCGTCTGCTTCTCGCTCATTTCGCACGCTTCGCTCGCCAACGTCCGCGAGAAGTGGATTCCCGAGATCCGCCACCACTGCCCGCACGTCCCGATTGTGCTCGCAGGGACCAAGTCTGATCTGCGCGCCGACAAGGCGACACTGGAGGGTCTGCGTGGCCGCGGCGAGACGCCGGTCACCTACGAGCAGGGCGTCCGCGCCGCGCGCGAGATCGGCGCCACCTATGTCGAGTGTTCGGCCAAGGAGGCCAAGGGCATCAAGAGCGTCTTTGACCAGGCCGTTAACCTCGCCCTTGCGCCGCCGTCGATGGCCAAGAAGAAGAAGTGCGCCATTCTCTAGCTTCATCCACCTGCAAGCCCGAGGCCGCTTCTTGGACCGGCACTGCAGCCGGCCATCGGGAATTGGAGGCTCCGAGGGCAAGACCAACACCAACACAATGAACCTTCACATCACATGATCACAGATGTGGAACATACGATACCACCGCCGCCGCCGCCACTCCGTACAGCCCCAGCGAATGCTCAGCTGCGCAACTGCAACATGGGTGCCACTGGGCTGGCGAGCTGTGTGATCGGTGGCTCGGATGTGGCCAATGACAGCGATTGGCCCTGCCTGTGCCACACGTGGTGGTGTCAGGCCGCGCACGCGCACTCTCATCACCGCACCACTGCTCCACACCGAGTCACACCTGTCCTACACTCGGGCGATTGGACGGGTGCACATGAGCGTCTTCACCAAGCAGCGGACCACCGGTGCTCGCCTAGGGCTGGTTCTCGTCCTTGTCGTTGTCGTTGTCCTTGTTCTGCCGTTGGCTGCCGAGGCGACGACGGCCGCGATGGAAGAGCTGGCTGGGGAGGCGGACGGCGGTGGCGGGGAGGCGATCCGGATCGAGGGCGAGTGGTGGGCGGAAGATGCGGGTGTGAAGGGCAAGGGAATGGTCAAGACACCCGTGGCGCCAAAGTATGTGGGGACGATCAAGATGGGTACGAGTGGGAGTTGGAAGCGGGTCAAGGCCGATCGGACATACCTCAACAACGTCATATTTCTCGCTGGCACCACCCTCATCGGCATGGTCGACGGTGGCGTGATGGCGCACAAGACGTGGCAGCTGCCGCCGGGCGTCTCGTCGCCCATTGGCTACTACTCGCAGCCGTACTACGGATATCTCGCGCTGACGCCCTCGCCGGACCTGCTCGTGTACTACCGGTGCGACGACCCGTGCTCGGACCGCGGGCAGGACTGCGCGCTCACTCCATATCTTAATCTGACACTGCCAAACGTGACGGCTTCGACCGACTGGGTCGATCTAGCCACCGGCGAGTCAGAGGTCAACGGGCAGAGCTTCGGCTATCTATTTGGCGACGACCTGACCGTCGTCGAGGTCAGCGACTTGGGCGATCCGGACAACGCGTTTGTGAGTGCCACCTTTTCGCTCAGCGATCTTGTTCCAGCTGTTGTTGCCAAGTATCCTTATCTTCTCGCGGCGGTTGGGACCGACTACAACCCGAACTCGCGAACGCATCTATGGATCGTGCTCACGACCGAAGATCCTGTGACGGCGAGCTCGCCGCCGCCCGCCGTCGTCCTCACCTTTGCCATCGGCGTCCGCAAAGTGGAGGTTGTTTCGTTTACGCTGCCGACGCCCATGGGCATTGTCCACTACACTGGCTTTGTCTCACTAACGCACTATGGGGTCAACGGCACAAATCTCATCGCATACGACGACGACAAGCCCGGGCAGAACATCACAGCCAGCTGGCCTGCGCTCGGTATGACAGCCTCGGCCTGCGCTGTCGACTCGGGCGCGGCCGAGGAGGGAGACCACGGCATGTTTGTCGCCTCACGGCTCACCTCTGGCACAGGCTCGCAAATCGTCATCCTCGACTCAGACACCGGTGTGGTGAGCAGGATCGGCTCGGGGCCATCGACGCCGTCGACCGTCGCCTGGTGCTCGACGCACTACCACTACAACTCCGACAAGTTCATCGCCTTTGTGCCTGGCACCACCAGCGCTGGCATGAAGGTGGTGGACGCTTTTCGCACTCGCCGCTCAGCGACGGCGAGTATGAGTCACCGCCGCCGCCGTCGTCTCTGATTGGCGCCAGTGGCGACGGCGTCTCGCTTTGCACCGATCCCGATATGGGCTCGACATGCGTCATGGCTTGCAGCGGGCTGCCATCAGTTGCATGCTCACCCGCCGACGCTGGCCCCGCCACCGTCGATGGCCGGCCTGCCGCTTGCTTCCTCCTGCCCAATCATCCGGACGTCTGCAACTACTGCCCGCCGGCATGGGCTCAGTACTGTCCGTGACGACCCCCTATCGTGTGCCTGCATCGGCCCCTCACCGCGCCGGCAAGAGTAGCACCACACGTCACCCATATATACCGATGTATCGTCCATGCTAGCGATGTGTTGCCTGCACTGAAGATGTGTTAGCCCGTACTGGCGATGCGGTGCCGATGTCGATGAACCAGCCGCCGTGTGGTTTATTCTGCCACATGTCACACCACTCCTCCCCCCCTCCCCCTCCTTCCCCCCCCCCCCCCCTCCCACCACCACTACGACCATGTACCTCACACGTCTCTGCCTGCTTGTCTCTGCGTTGTCTGCTTTGATGACCCTGGCTACTGCCACCACGCCCGTTCTCGTCGGCACCATCGACCTCAACACCACGGCGCCATGGTCACGGGTCAAGGCCGATCGGAGCTACCACAACAACGTCATGTTTGTGGCTGGATCGAGTGTAGTGGGCGTAGTTGATGGTGAAGTCATGGATCATGCAGCGTGGCTGCTGCCGGCAGGCGTCTCGGCTGCAGTCGGCTACTACGTCGAGCCTTATAACGGCTATCTGGCGCTCGCTACGGCTCACAACTTGCTACAGTACTACAAGTGCGATAATCCGTTCTCCAACTACCACCAAGAGTGCTCGCTCAAGCTGCACTCATCGCTCACGCTGCCCAACGTGTCGGCCTCTGCGTCGTGGGTCGACGTCGCCACAGGCTCGTCGCCCGTCACTGGCGACAGCTATGGGTATCTGTTTGCCGACGATCTGACGGTTGTGGAGATCAAGGACTTTGCCACCCCTGACGACGCCATAGTGACTCGGACGTTTTCGCTAGCCGAGGTAGTCCCGAGCGTGGCCGTGACATACCCGTACCTGCTCGCAGTCGACGGCGTGGCGTATGATCCGTACGCGCGAAACTCGATCATGATCACACTGACCGGCGTTGACCCGACCACGCCCAAGGGGAAGCAGCCGCCTGGCGCGCTCGTCAACTTTGTGGTCGGCGGCGGTGCAGCCGAGGCGACGGTCTCGTTTGCGATGCCGACTCCGATGGGCGTCGTCTTTTATGGCGAGTGGCTGGCGATGACGTACTACGGTGCAGGGACGACCGAGATGATGGCGTTTGATTTGTCCCAGCACACGCTCAACATCACGCTCTCGTGGCCTGTGAGCGGAACAACGACGTCGGCGTGCGCCGTTGACTCGGGAGCGATCAACAGCCGCGACCACAGTGCGTTTGTGGTCTCGCGCGGAGGGAGCGGCGTGGCGGCTGAGGTGGTGTACGTGGACAGCCATGCCAAGACGGCCTCGCCGCCTGCCACCTCGAGTGGCGAGCCGTCGTTTGTGGCCAAGTGCACTACTCATTTCAACTATGCCAAGTCGGCGTTTATCGCGTACGTACCATCGACGGCGAGCAACGGCTCGCAGTTGGTGGCAGTCTTCTCCTACGATGTGCAATAGCGTAGCCGACGTCTCGCCAGAAATCAAACTTGAGTTGCCTAGCCGTCATGGGCGAGGATCGAGTAGCCGCGGTCGACTTCACGCGGGCCAGTCTTGCGGGAGGGGCGGGCATATGACGCAAGCTCTTGGGCGGACATAGGAGCATCGCTGTAGGCGAGGACCGAAGCAATAGTCGATTGGTGGTGCAACGCTTTGGAGGCCTGCGGTGGAGCCGGGCGGGAGGATCTGCGGCGCGGTGGCAGTTCGCGCAGGGCCGAGCTGACGCCGGCCGACTGGAGCAGCGGCTGCGGGCGGGTCTTGGCCGGCTGGGGCGGGCCGGCACGCCAGCGAGAGCTCTTGGGGTCATAGGCCGAGTGGCGGACGCGATCGGCGGCTGGCGGCGCAGGGGCGAGGATGGAGCCCGGAACGGAAGATGAGTCCCTGGTGCTGATGCCCATCTTGCGGCGGCGAGCTCGCTCGGGCGAAGCCTGCGAGCGGTGGGCCTGCCACGACTCTGCCTTGCGGCGGCGGGCGTCGGACTCGGCAGCAGCAGATGCGGCCTGCAGAGATGGATCGGTGTAGGTGTGTGTCAGCGGATTGTACGCTTGTGCTTGGTACTTGTACTTGTACGACGACTTGGCGTACGGGTTGAGCGGCTCGTTGCGCGAGGCCGAGCGCGGAACCGGCGGGCCGAGCTCCGACACAGCCTGACCCAGCAGCGGGGCAGCGCCCGACGGGGTGGCGCGAAAGCCGGCTTGCGATCTTGAGCGCACAGGGCCGTGCCCGCCGGGACGCGCACCTGTCCGCCCACTGGAAGAGGTATCGGCGTAGTAGCCACTGCTCCGCGAGCCTGCGTGCGACCGCTCGGGCGGAGCGTCCAAGTCTGCGCCTAACGGATTGGTGCGGGGCATGGCAAAGGCCTTGCGTCCACGGCGCGGCTGACGGGCCTCGTACTCTAAGGCTCGAGCCTCCTGCCGCGGATCTTCGTACGCGTTGAGCAGGACGTTGTAGCCCGCGATCGATGAGTAGTTGAGCGAGCGGCCAATGCCGCCGCGAGGCATCTGAGTCTCAAACAGGCCAGCAGGCGCGTCGACGTGGAGCGCCTTGCGCGGGCGCAGATGAACCGGCATGCTCCTCCCACCACCATCCTCTCGACGACCATTTCGGTTCCAGCCTGAGCCATTGCCGTGTCCGGCCATGGTGTCCAAGGAGGAGTGTGGTTGCGTGTCGACGGGTAGACCGAGGGGGGGGGAGAGCGGTGAACCCGTTGGGAACGAACGAGTGAAGCTGACAATTGGGGCGAGGGAGTATGGGGGTGTGGGGGGTGGGGTGGGGTGGGGTGGGGTGGGGGGGGGGGTGGGAATGGGCGATAGGAATGAGCATGGACGATGAACGTAGAGCTCTGATGGAGATGAGCAGAAGCTGGCGCTGGCATGTGGTGCGATCTGTGGAAGGGGCTGTGGTATGTCCGTTGTCCGTCCGTGTACCCACCATGGTCTCCCTCCCCTTCCTCATCTGGTTACGATTATTTCTCGTTTCTCTTAATCGTTGGGTGGCCAACCAACGGACTGACCCCCCCTCCCTCTTCCCCCCCCCCCCCCACCCGCCCACGCCGTACACCCCTCCACCCCACCCCACCTCACCTCACCCCACCTTTCTGCACCATGGACTCTCTGGAGGCAGAATTGAGTGACGGGCTGGAGGTGACGTCGGCTGACCTGCTCTCTCCGGGCTCGGGCGAGGGCACAAGCTTCTCGTGGCAACTGTCGGGCGACGACGATGACGACGATGATGTCAGCGGAGGCTCTGGTGGCTCGCTTGACGACGATGGCGAGCTCGGGCTAGATCTCTCGGACGCGACCGACGACTTGGATTTGGATATCTCGGTCGAAGGGGTTGAGCTCTCGTCCGACGACGACGACGCATCGATTGTTGACATCTCTTCGCCGTCGGCTGATGATGCCGGCGCAGTGCTGGCGGCCGAGGCCGAGGCCGAGGCTGCTGTCATGGCTCGTGTCCGTGCCGAGGCGGAGGCTGCGGAGGCTGCTGCTGCCGAGGCCCAGGCGCGCGATGCGGCAGTGGCAGCGGCTGCTGCCGAGGCGACGGCCAACGCTCGAGTGGTGTCAGCGAACGTTGCGGCGGAAGCTGCGGCGGCCATTGCGGTTGCGGCCGAGGAGATTGCGGCCGAGGCCGACGATGCCGAGACCTACAAAGCTGCTGCCCTAATCGAGAGCATAGCCGAGGACGAAGCTGCTTCCGCCGTCCAAGACGAGGTCACAGCTGTGACCGAGGCTTCTTCTGCTGCTGAAGCCCGAGCTCTTGCGCAGCAGCTTGTTGAAGAGGCAGCCGCCGAACTTGAGCTTGCGGTTGCCGAGGCAGCCGCTGCTGCTGCTGCGCATGAACTCGCGACGGCCGAGGCTGAAGCAGCCAAGGCATCCGCCGCTGCACGGGCACATGCAGAGGCGGCGGCGGCGGCGGAGGCGGCGGCGAAGGCAGAGGCAGAGACGGAGGCAGAGGCGGAGGCCGAGTGGGCGGCGGCGCCCAAGCGGTCGCCAGAGACGGAAAAGGTGGCCATCCGGGTTGTCAGCAGCGATTCGGCCGAGGCCATCGACCTGCTCCCGCCGCAGGGCCGTGAGCCATTTGTCTCGTTCGTGCCGGGCCACTCGCGGCTGCTGGCGTCGATGCACACGCATGACGAGCTGACTGGCGCTCACCCTGACTCTAACTACGAGCGAGTGGTGCTCAAGGGGACGTTGTCGCAGCGGCATGCGCGTGCGTTGCAGCTCCTAGATGATGCGCGAGCGGATGTGCGCAGTCTTGCGGGCGAGTTGATGCACCTCAAGGCGCGCGAGTTGTCGCGGGCCAAGCTCCTTCGGATGGGGCTTACCCCGGCCGACATTGAGTCGTCCATTTACGGCCCAGCCATGCGGAACGACGGCTCTCTCCTCACGGTCGAGGCGTTGATGGTGCAGGAGATCGAGGACTGGCGGGCCAAAATCGAGGCCGACGTTGCGGCCATGAAGGCCAGCTTTGAGGCGCGCAAGAAGCGGCTTTCGTCGGCCAACGCACGGCTGCGCAAAGAGCTGCACCGGGCGCAGCGTTCAGCAGAGCTCACCGCCCGCGAGCCATCGCCTTCAGCGGCGCTTTACTCGGCTCGCGACAAACTCCGCGCCAACGCCATTACCATCCAGGCGCTGCGAGCCAAGCTCGACGCCGGGCGTGCGCAGTACGAGTCGCTGACGCTAGAGGCGGCCGAGCTGCACGCTCGTGAGCGTGAGCGCTCGGCAGCCTGGATCAACAAGGAGCGCCAGCTTCGGCTTGAGTTTGAGACTTCGGAGCGCGGCATCAAGCTCCTCACCCGACTCAAGACCTATTCGCAAACCATCAGCGACTTGCGTGAGAAGTTGGCGGCGGAGCGGGCAAAGGTGGAGAGCGCCGAGGCGCGGACGGCCGAGGTCGAGGCCGAGCGCGACGCCAAGCAGGCTGAGCTTGGCCGGGTCCAGGCCGAAGCTGAGGCGGCGGCGGCGGCGGCGGAGGCGGCAGAGGCTCGGCTCCATAACGACGTCGCCAACGCCCGGGCTGAAATGAGCGACACCAGCAAGCAGCTAGCACGAGCGCACGCTACGATCAAGGCACTGGAGGGCTCGTTTGAGGAGGCAGCCACCAAGTTTGCTCGCCAGGAGGGCCAACTCCGCGAGGTCCACGCTGCCGAGACCGCGTCACTTCTGGCCAAGTATGAGAAGACCAAGGAGATTCTCAAGGGCAAGGTGGCCAAGGCCAAGTTGGTTGCTTCGAGCCAACAGCAGCGGGCCGAGACGGCCGAGGCCAAGGTGGCCAAGCTCTCGCGCAAGCTTCAGGCTACACATGTGCAGATGTCCCAGGAGCTCGAGAGCTCGCGAGTTGAGCGTGAAACGGTGGAGGAGGCGGCGCAGGCGCGCGAGCTCGAGCTTCTCGAGCAGCTCAACGAGCTGCGGCACTCGCAGGCGCTGACCCACTCGACGTCGCTGGACCAGCTGCGCGACCTCGAGGTCTCGATCCAGGAGACGCAGCGCAAGGCCAACCACCGGGTGGCGTTCTTGGAGCAAGAGCTGGAGAAGGCGGCAGCAACGGCGGAGGCGTCCAAGGTGGCCACCGCGGCTGCAGAGCGGCGGGCCGAGATGGCCGAGGCCCAGCGGGCAGCGCTGGAGAAGGCACTCAAGGACGAAAAGGTCAAGCTTGCCGAGGAGATTAGGCTCACCGGCGAGCTGCAGGACCAGGTGGCAAGCCTCGAGCAGGAGCGGCTGGCACTCAAGCGCAACATCATGGCTGCAGAGACTGCGGACATGGGCCAGGACGAGAAAGACGCCATCATGGAGGTTGTCCACAAGAACGAGCACATCAAGAGCCTCGAGGACGTGGTCGCCTCGCAGCGGGCCGAGCTCAACTTGGCCTCGGTCGAAAAGCAGGCACTCGAGGTCGAGCTTTCAGCGGCTCGGCAGACGCTCAAGCGGTACGAGGAGCTCGGCCTGGACCGGCCGTCCGGCCGGCGGCACAAGTCGCCCGAGGTTAGTCAAGCTCCAGAAGCGGTGGCGATGGCGGCGCTCGAGCCAGCGGCGGCAGAAGCGGCGCCGGCTGCTGCGCCCAAGTCCGAGACCATTCAGTTTGAAATGTCGTCCGACGACGACGATGGCGACGGCGACGGCTTTGCCGCACAGGCGCTCAAGTCGGTCGGCCTCGCGGCGATGGCAGAAGAGAGCGGCAGCAGCGGCGGCGGCGGGTACAACCCGATTGCGTCGCTGGGCGGTCGCGACGCGTACGCACTGACGTCGTCGGACGGCGAGCTCGACTTGCCTGGAACATGAACGCAACGACAGAGCAAGATAGATGGGGGGAAGCGGGAGCAAGTTAAGCTAAGCGACAGGTTTACGCACTACTCGTTGGTGTCGACGTGGGTGACATTCCAGGCGGCCATGGTGGGGGTGCGGTCGGCGGTCTCGCCGCCGATGACCAGAAAGTGGCCGTCGCAAGGGATGACGCCGTGGGCGACGATGCCAGCGGGCTCGTTGACCGACTTGAGCGGGTGCCACGACTCGGAGGCAAAGTCGTAGAGCCACGGCGATTGCGAGTGCCACGACGGCTCGCCCGATTCGGGGTCGACAGTGGCGCCGCCGACGACAATCATGGTGCGGCCGCCGTCGGTAGAGACGGCCGAGGCGCCGGCAACCGGCAGCGGCGGGCCGCCGCCGTCCGAGCCCATGCGGCGCCAGGTCTTGGACGAGAGGTTGAACGCCCAGACGGCGTTTGCCGGCTCGACGCCGTCGGGGACCGACTCCTTCATGGCGGCCTCGAGGGCCGGGTAGCCGGGGCCAAAGACCACGATTTCGGGGGCGAGGGCCGAAGGGACAGCGGCGTGGCCCGCAAGCGCAACGGGCGCGTCGGGTGACGGCCCGTGGGCCTTGGCATCGTACAGCTTGGTCCACTTTGAGCTCGGAACCGAGTACGACCAGACATCTGCGGTGGCGACCTGCGGGCCACGGCCGCCGATGATGATGGCCGAGGCTGAGGCGCCCTCGATGAGGGTGGCAGTGTGCAGGTCGCGCGGCTCGGGGAGCTCGGGCAGGATGTGCCACTCACCGGCGACGTTGCCGCGGGAGAGAGTCTGCGGGTAGACAACAAAGCGCCAGAACTCTGCGGTGCGGGCGTTGCGTCCAGTCGAGCCGCCGGCCATAAACAGCGAGAGCGATGACTCCGAGGTGGAGAACGAGTGGCCGAAGCGGGCGTCGGGCCCGGCGTTGAGCGCCTGGACGGCGACCCAGCCCTTGGGCGCTTGCTGCTTGTTGGGCGAGGAAACGACCTTGCGGACCACAAACTCGCTCGAGGCTGTGCCATCGGGCGGCGAGCCCACATCGCCACCAAGGACAAAGACGTGAGAGCCAAGCTGTGCCGCGCCCAGTCCGCAGCGGCCGGCGGGCATGGATGCCGACTCCGGGTCGGGCACTGGCTCCCACACCAGGGTGGAGGGAAAGGCCGATGACGAAGCCCAGCGACGGGCGAGGTGAGCAGCAGCAGCAGCTTCATCTACACAAGGTCTCATGTTCTGCAACAAAGCAGCCACTGTTGCACCAGTCATTCCTGTGCCCGTGCCCGTAGCCTGCAGCCAGCGGCGTGTTGCCATGGCGGCAGCAGTGCCAGTGCCACGTCCCAGCAGAGAAAACATGGCCACCGGGGGAGGGGGGGGGAAGAGGAGGAGAAGGCGGGAGGGGAGGGGAAGGGGGGGGGGAGGGAAGAGAGAGAGAGAGAGAGAGAGTGTGTGTGGGAGATGTGTGGGTATGGAACGGGAGAGGGTGGAGTGTGAGCCAGAGGCTGTGTGGGGAAGGACTCCTCCCGTGGTGTCGTCATGGGTAGACTCGGCTGTGTTTTGGCGGCTGTTCGGTGGCTCTCCGCCGCTTGGTGATGGACGGAATGATGAGCCTCTCGACCCATTGCCAGTACCTTGATGGCTTTTGCCTTTTTGGTTTTGGCAAAAAGCCTGCCGCTCTTTTGCGCTGCGCTATCTGTCATTCATGGCGGTTGGTTGGTTGGGTGGTTGGGCATTGGCCGTGGCTGCACTCGACATGAACGATGCGGTTGCTGCATGGGAGGGAGAGGGAGGGGGAGAGGGAGAGGGAGAGGGAGGAGAGGGAGGTCACCACTCGACGCCACATCAGGATCCAGATCATGGACGTTGCGGCGATGGATGTGGGTCGGAGCAATGAGGCGCGGCTCTCTGATGTGTACTCTGATACGGCTCTGTTCCCCGAGTACGACCCTGTGCCCCTCGCGGGTCTGGTGGGTACCCCGAGTGTCCACCTCGTTGGCTACGCAGAGACCACCGGCAAGCTCTCGTCCGGCGAGACGCTCCCACTGGCAGACGTCCCGCTCGCTGCCCTGACAGAGGTACGCACGCCATGCGCAACTCCCCTCCCCACAACCTGCTCCCATGTCTGCCGTGGGCCCCCGTCCTGTCCGCCATGGGCCCCCGTCCTGTCCCTGTCCCTCTCGCCAGGGATGGATGGCCGGGATGGCTGGGAGGGAAGGAGATGGCTGTGGTCATGGCGATGGTGGCGATGGTGGCGACGGCAATGATGGCGATGGCGGCGATGATTGATAGTGACTTACATGTCTGTGGATGGGGTGTGGGGTGTGGAGTAGCGTGCAGAGATTGCTTTTGCGGCTGGGCAGTACGAGCAGGCGAAGGAGCTGTATGCGGCTGCTGCTGGTCAGGTCGGCAGCGATACGCCGCGGGTGCTGCGGGCAGCGCTGGCGTTTAATGCCGGAGTGGTGGCAGAGGAGCTGGATGACGAAGCGTCTGCAGCAGATGCATACATGGTGGCGGTGGGCGAGCTTGATGCGCTGGTGGCCAGCGGCGAGGATGTGGAGGGAGCCGGCGATCAGCTGGTGATTGCGGCCCGCGCTCTCGGACTTGTGCTGATGTCCGAGGGCCGGACCGAGGAGGCGTACGCACTGCTGCAGTCGTCGCGGGCGGCGGGCGACGGCGGGGTGCTGTTTGTGCTCGCCACGCTGGCGCGGATGCTTGGCATGACGACGGCTTCGATGGAGCACATGTGCCAGCTGCTGGTGGCTGTGGCGCCAGGGGTTCTCGACTCTGTGGCGCTCGGTGCCAACGAGCTCGGCGCATGGCTCAAGAACGCGCCAGCGTCGGCGCAGGCTCTTTGGCTTTTTACCGTCGACGCCTGTGTGTGCGATGGCTACGTGGAGGAGGCCGAGTTTCTGCTCACCCTCCTAGCCGCCGGCATCGACGCCGCTTTTGGCCCGTCGTCGGTCGAGGCCAACGCCATGACCATGGAGCAGGTCTCTTTCTACGATCGCGAGGGCAAGGAGCCGGCCCATCCCCCGGAGATCATGTCGGGCTTTACCCGCCCGGCCATGCCTTATGCGCTCTCCCGGGCCGAGGCTGTGCTCTCGCGCGGCAGTGCCGGCAAGTGGTGCCTGCGCGTGGCGGCACCGGCGGCTATTCTGCCGCCGGGCAAAGGCGCGCACGTCCTCGAGCTTGATGCTGTCGAGATGACCGAGGCGGGCGCAGCAGCTGCAGCCGCCGCCATTTGCACAGCCACTGCCGAGACGACGAGCCTCTTTGACCTGTGGCTCTACGCCGAGGCGCCGACGGGCGCCTTCCCGCTCGACTTTGTCAAGCACCTCGCCACCGCCCTCGCGGCCGACAACGTCGGAACTCGGGTCTGCACTGCGCAGCCCAGTGTACGCAAGGCATCGCCATCAGCGTCGCCATCAGCGTCGCCGTCGGCCTCTTGAGAGGCGAGGAAATGACTCGGGGGCTTCGACTCGCTTCGAGAAACTGATTTGCGTGAGAGGTCGAGACTCGTCCAGAAGGCTTGTTGGCGCAGTAAAACCGGCGTGATCCAGGCACATGAATAGCAGAGGACAAGGGCCACCAGCAGACGCTACAGCCAGTACTGGCATACGAATCGTACGGGAGTGTGGGCCAGGCATCATGCTGCGCGCGTGCGGGTGATGTGCGATGGCGGAGGAATTGGCAGCCAGCGGAGGAGGGAGCGACACTCGACTCATCACGACGAGGGCGGCGGAGCAAGGCACAGGGACGGCGGTCCAAGGAAAAAGACATAGAAACGATGGAGTCTGAACTTGATCAGTTCCGGGAAGAGTGGTTGGCGGAGCTCAACGAGTCGCATGCGGTCAATCGCGAGATTCTGGCCGAGGAGACGGCCGACGAAGCGCGGCTGCGGCAGGCTCACGAGCTCTTCTGCCGAGCTGCCGCGCTCGAGCGGTCGGGCCAGGTCACCGAGGCCATGCACACCTACCGCGAGGCGTTTATTCTCGACCCGGACGTCGACGTCTCGAACCGCCATGCCTATGCCCAGGCGCGGGCGGCGGCGGCGGAGGTGGCCATGGCGGGCAGAGACGACGGCGGTATGCCGGCTGACGCCAGACCGGCAACATTGGCCGACGACGACGGGCGAGTCGAGAGTGGGTGCGACGGCGATGCAGGCGACGGCGGGCAAGATTTGCTTGCGCACATCTTGTCAGGCGAGGCCGGACGAGTGGCGCTGAGTCACGATGATGCCGACGGCGGCGACGAAGGGTGTGCTGGCAGTGGGCTTCGGCTTGGTGACCTACCTCTGGAGCTCTTGCTTGAGATCCTCAAGTGGCTGGACGTGGCATCACTGGAGTCGATTGCGCGTGTGTGTCGGCTGATGTTTGTGCTCTCGCGCGACAATGCGGCGTGGCGAGAGCGGCTGCATCGAGTGTCCAAGCCGGTGCTTGCGCGGCTGCTGCCGCGAGTGGGCTACTCGTGGCGGACAGCACTGGCGTGTTGTCCGCTGGTGCGGACGGGCGGACTGTACATTTGCCGTGAGACGTACTACCGGCGTGGTGGGCAGCGATGCCGCAACGGGACCATCTTCGAGCCGATGTACCAGTGCGTGTACTGGCGGTATCTCCAGTTCCACGCAAACGGCGAGTTTGCCTCGCTCTGCACGCCAGAGCACCCGTCGCGGGTGGTACGGTGGCTCGGAAGCAGCTGGACAATTGGCGAGGATGGGGCCGAGGGCCGCGGAGCCGGAGGCCGGTACGCGGCGGCCAAGCACAGCAAGTCGCGTCCGCTGCGGACGGGCAGCTTTGTGCAGAGGGATGGGCGGCTCGAGGCGACGGCACAAGACTCTACAGGCAGCGCAGGGTCATCGACCAGCCGGACCGCCGAGTTTGTCTTCCGCATGCGGCTCAAGCGGTTCGGCCGGCCGGCGACGGTGTCTGCGGCGCGGACGCCGGCGCAGGTGTGGACGCTCAACGCGGGCAAGATCGTGCTCGAGTCATACGCGGCGCACCACCCGTCGGGCAAGGTCACGCCGTACCTTAACAAGCCGCAGGAGTACCACTTTGTCTCGTACGACGAGCTGGCGCGGTTGGAAGAGGCGCCTGCGCCGGAGGAGTGGTGAGCAAGGTTTAATAAGACGATGTCGATGACGCCGTGGTGGTAGCTGTTGTCGAGGCAAACGATGAGGCCGGCGACGACGGGCGGCGAGACGACTTGCCGCGGCGACGGACAGCGCCAAACGACGAATTGGCGCTGACTCCCGACGGCCCGACAGAGAACCCGTCATAGGTCGGAGTAGCAAGGCGGCGGCGGCGCGCGCGCTTGCGAGCAGCCTTGGCTCGCTCCT
The DNA here is from genome assembly GCF_000142905.1 of Thecamonas trahens ATCC 50062. Lineage (NCBI taxonomy): Eukaryota > Apusomonadida > Apusomonadidae > Thecamonas > Thecamonas trahens. The sequence goes on from NW_013657661.1 coordinate 325,211, forward strand.
GGGCCTCGTAGGTTCTCTGCCACTCTGCGCGCGACTCGCGATCGATCATGCACGCTGTGCAACAGTCGAGCTCCTGCAGCTCAGACGACTCGGAGAGTGTGTAGCTGTACTCGTCGGACGAGTCGTCGTACGAGGCCATGACACGAGCATGGATGGGCTTGCCTGAGGCGCGGGCGGCGGCGCGACGGCGGCGGCGGCGCTCGCGGCGGCGCTCTTCCTCCAATTTTGCATTGGGATCTGAGCAGCCCCAGCAGACAGCACAGGAGAAGTCTTGCTTGGCCCGACCGGCTGCTTCCTTCCGCTTGAGCATGTCACGCTTGCGCGCCTCCTCCGCCTTGCGGTTGCGCTCCCGCAGCTCGGCCGCCAGCAGCTCCTCCGAGTCAAACTCGTCCGGGTTGGCCGCCACGGCCTCCTTTTTGCCTTCGTCCTTCTTCTTGCTCGACATGGCCTCTCCTACAGTGGTCGACCTGCCGTATGTATGTGTGTGTGTGTGTGGTGTGGGGGGGGGGGGGGGGTGGTGGTGGTGGTGGGGTGGGGGTGTGGTGGGGTGACTGGTGTGGGTGGTGTGGTGGTGGTGGTCGT
>NW_013657661.1:325892-330564 GCF_000142905.1 Thecamonas trahens ATCC 50062
ATGGGTGACCAGGGCTTCACAAATGGTAGTGTGGCTCTAATGCAGACTTTCACTTTGCGCCTCCCACGCCCTAACTACGTTCTCCTGAACGGTTTTCTCCCTCTTCGCGCTCGTGTCTTCTCTTTCCCTCGGGAGTAGCGCGTCGACACTAACGGCCTATTTTGTCTCAGTGAGAGATCAGAGGACTTACACAGTATAAGATTGCATTTAAGGGGGGGGGGGGAGGGGGGGGGTAATCGCAGGTTGGGCGCAGCACGGGGTGGGGCTGGCGCAGCAGGTGGTAGAGTTGACGGCGTATAGCCGTGTGATCAGGAGGTGCCGTCTTGTTTGGCGGTGTGATGGGGTCGGCTGGGTAGCAGTGGTGGGCTGAGCCAAGCAAGGCGTGAGGGGAGAAGAACGGAAAATTGTTTGCTGGGCAACATGCGGCTCAACGTGGAGAACGTCGGCAAGTACAGGGATGTTCCTTGGGCGGTCAAGATGCTGTGGAACAAACACTTGTCACACAACGGCTGCAAGAGAACACATACTTGATCATGAGCAAGACGAATGCGGTGCTGGTTACCGGTGGTGCCGGGTTCATTGGCTCGCACATGGTGCTGCGGCTGCTGCAGGAGGGCTACACCGTCTACACCCTTGACAACATGTACAACGCAGACAGACGCGTTTTTGATCGCATCCTCAAGCTCGCGCCCGAGTCTAGCAAGCGTTTGCACGTCCACACCGTCGACATGCGCGACCCGAGCGGCCTGGCCTGTGTATTCGCCGCCGCCGAGGCCATTGGGGATGACATTGCTGCCGTTATTCATTTTGCTGGCCACAAGGCTGTCGGCGAGTCGATGGCCAACCCCATGCTGTACTACACCAACAACATGGTTGGCTCGGTCAACCTCATTGAGGCCATGGTTGATGCCGGCGTCTCCAAGATTGTCTTCTCCTCCTCCTGCACCGTCTACGGCCAGCAGGACGAGCTGCCTATCACTGAGGCCTGCAGTCTTGGCCCGCAGTCTCCCTACGGCCGGACCAAGTACATGGTCGAGGAGATGCTGCGCGACGTCGCCGCCGCCCACGACGAGTGGCGCGTCACGTCGCTGCGCTACTTTAACCCGTGCGGCGCGCACGAGTCCGGCGAGCTGGGGGAGGACCCTCAGGGCGCTCCCATGAACCTGGTTCCTATCGTCTCGCAGGTCGCGCTCGGCACCCGCGACAAGGTCATGGTCTTTGGCTCCGACTACAACACCCACGACGGCACCGCTGTCCGTGACTACATCCACATTTCCGATCTCATCGACGGCCACCTCGCCGCTCTCCGTGAGCTCGACTCGCGCCCAGCTGACGAGCCGCGCGCCAAGGCGTTCAACCTCGGCACCGGCACTCCGGTCTCCGTCCTCGACGTCATTAACGCCATGAAGGCCGCCACTGGCAAGGAAATCGCCTATGAGCTTGCCGACCGCCGCCCGGGCGATGTCGAGGCCGCATATGCCGATCCAGCTGCCGCCGCCACCGGCCTCGGCTGGCGGGCCGAAAAGACCATCGCCGACATGTGTGCAGACTCCTGGCGGTGGTGGACGTCCAACCCGGCCGGCTACGCCACCGTCAAGGACGAAGCCGCCGCGCCCACGCCTGTCGATGCTTAGCCTAAGCGAGACCTTTCAATGAACTTTCCGCATCACCGCCCAGAACACCACCCCGGCGCACGCCACCACAATTTGCACAGCGAGCAGAATCACGAGAATGGCGTTGAGCTGGACTCGCGAGCCCGGCGCGCCGTATGTCGGGACCGGCGCCGGCGCCTCAGCAGAGCTCGGCAACCGGTACTCGACAAGCTCGGCCTCCGTCACCGGCCCGCCCGAGTCGGTGTCGTCGACCACATGGGTGTGGGTGATCGAGACCCGTCCGGGTGCACTGCACGTGATGTCGTGCCGGCCGGCTGGGAGCGGGATCCACCACCGCCCGGTGTTGTGGTTGACCCGGACGTGGAGGCCCGACCCAAGTGTCACCACCTCACACACCGCATCGGCTACAAACGTGTCGTCGGGAGCCGCCACCCGGCCACGCGCAGCGGTCAGTACCCGCCGCGCCGTCATGAGAAGCGCCGGCGCGTTGTTGCCCCACAGCGTGGCGAGCGTCGCGGCACTGGGCGCAACATCGGGCGCAAAGTGAACCGACAGCGGAGGCTCGCCCAGAAACTGGAGCGCCCAGTCCTCCATCGAGCCCGAGCCTGCAAGCGATGCCACCGCCGCCGCATTGACAATGCCTGTGGGGAAGAGATCGGACCGTTCGCCAGGAACTCGCGAAGCATAAGAAAGCGCCAGCGAGGTCAGAATGCCCTCGCCCACCGCCGGCGCGGCCCGGACCGAGCCGTCGATCGACGAGTGCCACGGATAGGCGACTACCTCGACACCGGCCCCGGCCCGGAGATTGATTGAGAGCGTCGCGTACATGCTGCGGGCCCAGGCCATGATCGCCTGCGTCTCGAGTGCGCGGCCCGCTGGCGTGTCTGCGCCCGGCACGTTGCGGATCGGAAAGTTGCGCTCGAGGAGCACGCCGTCGCCGTTGTCGGCCACACCGAGCGCAGCTCCGTCAGGATTGGCCACCGGGACAACCACCACCACTGCGGCATCGAGGAGCATCGTGACCTGGTTATCGTCAGCGGAGTACGCCTCGGCCAGGTACCTGGCAAACGCCAGCGCCAGCGCTGCCTCGACCGCCGCCGTGTCGCCGCGCATGCCCGCCACAATCCTCACAATCGGCACTGCCTGCAGCAAAGGCGGCGTCGACGGCGAGATGGCCGAGATCGCCACCGCCGTAATGTCCTTGCCATGTGTCGACAAGCCGACCGGGTGTGCATGGACCAGCTGCGGGTACGCCGCTGCCAGCGCGTTCAGCTCGGCCGTCACGTTGGTGACTGGAAAGTAGGCCATGGTCGCCGCCTCGCTCCCTCGCCCGCCGCAGACCACCAAGGCTACCACCACCACCACCAGCGCCACTAGGTCCAGACCACCACCCCTACTTGCGCCTCGCTGCCACATACTCCAAGTCTCCTGCCGAGTCAACTCGTTGCTCTGACCGCCGTTGAGCCGCTGGTGCGGCAGCCACGACTAACGTCACTGCCATGCCCGCTAGCCACGTCTGGACAGGGCCGTCACCACCGCATATCACTTCGACTGGGGGCACCATGCCCGCACCGATGGTGCTCCACAACATGATCGACATCGTGTGTTCAGGTCGTGGACTTGTTCGTCGATGCGGACGACATCAGATCGGGTCAGTTTGGGCTAGCGGCCAGCCGATGACGCCAAACACCCGCCCGGTCTGGGTGGCGTGGCGAGGGGCATGCAGCATATCGCGCCTTGTCATGGCTAAGGGTCAGGGGCATGGCTAAGGGTTAGGGGCATGGCTATTTATGGTACAGGCAAGCACATACTCCCAAGAATCTCCTCAGCGAGCATGCTATGCACTGCGCCCCTCCCATCAGATGTTGATCCAACCTCCATTGCCATCAATCATGATGGGCGGCGGTATGCGGACCAGTCATCATGACGACGCTGACGTGAGCCTCGCCGGGCAATTTGTGGCTAGCGTAAAAACCAGCGGGAAAAGGAGAACCACCACCTTTCGTTTTGTTCATTACACACACACACACGTACACACAACCGCACATCACATCATGTCCGATACCACCGTCATCGAGGGCCTCAAGGCCTGCCTCGCCAACACGTACACGATCTACGTCAAGACACAAAACTACCACTGGAATGTGGTTGGCCCGAACTTCCACTCGCTCCATCTCATGTTCGAGGGGCAGTACCGCGAGCTCGCAGTGGCCGTCGACGATCTGGCCGAGCGACTGCGCGCTCTGGGTGTCCCGGCGCCGGGCACCTTTGCCGAGTTTACCGAGCTCGCCACCATCGAGACGACCGCCGTCGAGGTGACCGCTGACGGCAACGCCCTCGTCCGCGACCTGTACGACACACATCAGGCTCTGATTGCGCACATGAAGACTGCGCGCGAGGCCGCTGCCGCCGCTGACGACGTCGCTACTGAAGACATGCTCATCGAGCGGATCAAGCACCATGACAAGATGTCGTGGATGCTCAAGGCCACGCTTGCTGAGTAGTTAAGCCGCTGCGAGACGGCAAAGCCTTGCCGCTGCAAGAAGAAAGAGGGGAAACATGATAGAGAAAAAGGTGGGTAAAGTAGCAGTCAGACCTAGATGGACTGTTAAGATCATAGAGATACTCATCCAATTCGTTCATCGTCCTGCGTTTGAACCAATCTGCCCCGAAGGACAGAGTGAAGAATTATTACCTACTTTCCCCTCCCCTAACCATGCCTTGGCTTGTGGCTCGCAGAGAGGCCATCTTTGGAGCAGCCACCCGCCAAATGGGTTCCCCCCCTATATATATATATATATATATATATATATATATATATATATATATATATATATATATATATATATATATATATATATATATATATATATATATATATATATATATATATATATATATATATATATATATATATATATATATATATATATATATATATATATCTATATATATATATATATATATATATCTATATATATATATCTATATATATATATATATATATATATATATATATATGTATATATATATATCTATATATCTATATATATATATAT
>NW_013657661.1:330664-377497 GCF_000142905.1 Thecamonas trahens ATCC 50062
ACCCCCCCCCCCCCCCCTTCACCTTTTCCCCCAAGTCGCCGAACGACCAACCAGCGCCCATGCCTCGCTCCACCACCCAACCACACCATTCCCCCGCCACGTGACCACCGTTCCCCACCAAGACCGCCCGGCACAGACTCGAGCTACCGTCTTTTATTTCTCTCTCACTCTCTCACTCTCTCACTCCTTTCCTCCTCCCCCCCCCCCCCCCCCCCACGCACGCTCCCCTCCTCCCTCTCCACTCCGTACACCTGCTGCTTGTGGACGGAACAGGCTCTTTCTGCACGCGCGCTCGCTTGGCAAAAAAAAGGGGCACCACAGCAGCGAACGTTCACCACGTGCATTGCATTGTCTCATGGTGAACATCATGGGCGGCGCCCGATGCGGCCACGCTCTCGCCACGGTGGTTGTGGCAGTCATGGTGGTAGTGATGGTTATGGAGCATGTGTCGGCATCGCCCTGTATCAATGGCATCAACATGTATGATCTTACGGGCGCGCCACGAGTTGTGTACCTTGTCGAGGTGCCCAACTACCCGGCCAGCGTCAACTGCACCCAGCAGTTCCTCCTCGACGCCGTCGACGAGTGGAAGTTCTTCTGGGAGCTGATCAATCTGGGCACCGGTGACACGATCAACATCTTGGACGGAGCGCAGATCGATCCGCCCGACGACCTCGTCTCGTACGTCGAGCCGGTAACCACCATCTTCAACGGGCAGACGCAGTACCCATCAGGCTCGGTCTTCTCGGTCAACCTCCTTTCCGACGGCACAAACACGGGTGCTTACGCGCTTGGCCTTGAGCGGTGGCGTGAACCGACCAACCTGGTCATCGAGGGCTACGGCCCGTCCCGAGGCGCGCTCTTTGCCGAGCAGGTCATCGCCAACCTCTCCATGCCGGTCTTCCGCAAGTTTGCCATCGGCACCGACTCGAACGACGGGCTCTACAAGGATATCATTGTCTTTGGCCAGTCGACCTTTGTCCCTCCGCTGCAAGAGTCTTTCCTCTTTGCGCCGGCACCGATGGTCTTTATGGGCGGCTTGGTCGCCTCGCACGTTCGCATTGCTGGCCCAACGTCTGGCACCTCGTATGGCGCGTACGCTCCGGGCTCGAGCATCTACGTCCACATCGTGGACCCGGACCACCCGCTTGCTGCAGGCCTCTCGGGCACAGTCCAACTCGTCACCGACGACTCGGTCGCCGTCGAGTGGGTCAACCCGCACGCCGAGAACGCTGGCCTCACTCCCGAGGTCGTGGCTGTTGTGGCCGAGTCGTCGGGCTCGACCATTCGGTCCGAGCGGGCTGTGGCGTTTATGTTTGAGAAGGGTACGCAGATGCCGACCGGACTCACCGCCACCTCGCGGCGGGTCTTTGTCACCTCGGACCGCAATCGCGAGCTGCTTGCTCACGAAAACGCGTTTAGGCTTCAGCGTGCGGCAGTCATGGTAGCCGCGCGCACGCTGGTCTTCTCCAACCAGCCGCCAGCCCTTCTCTCGACGGCTGGCAGTTTTGACCTTGTTCTCAACCTCACCAACACGCGCGACGGCGCATTGCTGGCAACCGAGAGCGAGACCGTGATCGAGCTCACCGTGGTCGACTCGGCGGCTTTGGTGAGCTTTTCTGGCGGGCCGCCGCAAGCGACGTTGGCAAATGGCGTCGCCACTTTTACCAACCTCGGCCTTGCTGTCTCATCGCAGCCGACCGCCGCTCTCTCGATTCGCGCCAAGTGTCTCGAGCCGATGCCTTGCTACTGGGCGCACTCGATTCCGCTCGAGGTGTTCTTGCCGGGGCGTGGCCCGATCTCACCGCAAAACTCGTACGTCAGCGGGCTTGACGCTATTGCTCCCGGCATGACCACCATCTCGTTCACTATCCACGCCGTCGACGTGTTTGGCGTTGCCAAGTCGACCGGCGGCGACGTCGTCGAGGTCTCGCTGCAAGTCGGCTCGGGCTCGACGCCGCTGCTGGCGGTCGACAACAGCGACGGAACGTACGCCGCATCGTTTTCCGCCGGTGAGGGCGGGGCCGTCACCATCGTCGTCCGGGTCGGCCACGCGAACATCCCGCTGGCCAACTCGCCGTTCACCGCCCAGGTCTACGCCAACTGCCCGCCGGGCGAGTTTGCCAAGACCGAGTTTGGTCCGTGCGAGCCGTGCTTGCTCGACGTCTACCGGTCGGCGAACGACGACCAGGCCGCGTGCGTACCGTGCCCGGTCGGCTCGGGAACTAGCTTTGCGCGGGTGGCATTGATTGCAAACTGCACATGCAAGGTCGGTTTCTACAATCTTGTCGGTGTGGGACTGCCATGCGCCCGTTGCCCTGTTGGCGCAGTGTGTGACGGGGGGACCGAGGCGCCGTACGCTGCGCCCGGCTACTTTCCGGCCAGCGCCGAGCTGTTTCTCGAGTGCAAGGCTGATCGGAGCCTCTGCCCCGGCGGGCGCGGCGTGCAGTGCGCGGCCGGCCACCGTGGGCGGTTGTGTGCCGACTGCCACAGCGGCTGGTACCGGATCCGCAACAAGTGCCACCAGTGCGAGGGCGGGCTGACCATGCTCTTTGTGCTTGTGCTCTTGATCTCGATTGTTGTCCTTGGCGGGCTTGCGGTATTCAACGCGCGCTCGACCAACGTGGTCAAATACACCACGCTCTCGATTGCGTTCAACTCGCTGCAGATTTCGGCGCTCTTTGGCCAGTTTGAAATCGACTGGCCGTCGCTCGCCGACTCGCTCTTTGCCGCCATGTCGTTTGCCAACTTTAATCTCGAGCTTGCAGCACCCGAGTGCGCGTTCGAAGCAAAGTCGCCGTATCTCCTCAAGTATCTGCTCACGATGCTGCTCCCGCTCTACTTTGTAGCAGTCTACGCTTTTGTCTACGCCTGCTTTGTCCTCCCACAGCGGTGGTTTGCTACTCGATTCGGCGATGCGTTTGTGGCGCAGTTCCCCGGGTTCTGCACGCCACCTGCGGGCTCGCCCGAGGAGTGGCCTGTGCTCGCCGGGTTGCGGTACGGGATGGCGCAGGTCTTCTTTGACCCGATCAACAAGCGCAACGCGCGACACGTGTTCATCCGGTGCTGGTGGCAGCTGCTTTCACTGGCGTACCTCCCGCTGGCGCTCATTTCACTTGGCTACATGGACTGCACCCGTGGAGCCGACGGCGTGCTTGCCCTCGACTCAGATCCATCGTACGCGTGCTCGGGCCGGTATTGGCACTACTTCCCGTTTGCTCTTGTCTTTTCGCTCGCATACGCTATCGGCATTCCAGCGGCGATTGGGTACCTCCTGCGGTACAAGCGGCGCAAGATGGAGCGGGGCAAGTATCTGGTCCGGTACGGCTTCCTCACGGCGCGATACCTCGACCAGTACTACTGGTGGGAGGTGAAGATCATGGCGCGCAAGTTTGGCGTTGTGATTGCCATGCTCTTTGTCACGTCGTTCCCGTCGATGCAGGGTTTTGTTGCCGCGTGCGTTCTCATGTTTGCGCTCGCTGACCACCACTCGAGCTACCCGTACATCACGTTGATCCACAACCTGCTCGAAACGTTCTCGATCGCGAGCGCCATCCTTGTTCTTGGCTTTGGCGTCGTCTTTCACCATCCGGACTCGCCGTCGTCGAGCGCAGGTGGCATCATCGCCGCGATCATCTTTATCAACCTGGCGGTACTTCTTGCCGCGTTCGTGTACGACCTCGCTGTCCAGCGGAGGGAAAAGCGCGAGCTCGACGAAGCCATGGACGACGCCCTCGTCGAGTCTGAGATGGTAGACGAGGGAGAGTCGGGAACATTTGCCGGCGAGGGCGCGAACGGCAAGGGTCCTATCGCGTCTGTCTCGTCAGTAGAGTTGACGGACATCGGCTCGTCGCCGCAGATGCAAATGGTGTCATTCAACGATTCGGCGACGTCCATCCCGCCGGTCACACCTTACGACTCGAACATGGCCACGATACAGTACGGTTCGACTCCGAGCAGCATGCATCAGAGCTACGGCGAGTCGTCGCCGTCGATCGCGGTGCCACCGGTCAACCCGGTGCTGGCGAGCAGTGAGCCGGTGCCGCCGCCGCGGCCTGTCCGGCCGTCGCGGGCAGGCGTGCCTGTGGGATCGATGCATCCACCCAAGCCGTAAAAACACAATTGCTTTTCGCGATGCAGCGTCACGAGCGCTGTGCGAGGCGCGTAGGCGTGCCGTAGGCCTCGGCCGAGGCAACAGGAAGCGTCTCGACAAGTGCAACGCCGTGGCGGGGCGTGTACGGCGCGGTGGAGTGGCCCGCGGGCTCTGCGGAGTGCGGAACGAGGTGACCGACGCAAGCGATGGCGACGAATGCATCGGCGGCGCGGCTGTCGACGCATGCGAGCGAGCGAGCGAGCCCGAGGCCGCCGTCGCGTCGAGGTAGGTAGACGAGGTCTCGGTCGAGTGGCGGCGATCACTCTTGGACTTGAAGATCGAGGTCCGTAGGTAACGCTCTTTGGTGACGGCGTCGGGCTCGCGGAGCGCGTGGTCGAGGCGAGCGCGGATGGAGGCGATGCGGCGCTGGGCAACGACGTGCTCTGAAACGGCGAGAGCCTGCAGTGGCTCCATCTCGCCGGTGAGCCCTGAGACGTCCGAGGCCGAAGCGTCTGTCGGCGGGGGCATGTCTGCGGCAGAGGCCGGGCGCGGCAGCGAGTCAGCGCGGGCTGGGCTGAGCATGGCTTCGAGTTCTGCCCGGGCGGCATCGGCCTTGGCTTTTTTCTCGGCGCGGAGGGTGGCGACGCGGGCGACGCGGGCCTGGCGTTCGGCCTCGGCGTCGGCACGGGCTCTTTCCATGGAGAGCCTGTGCGCGCGGGCAGCCTTGCGTGTGGCGCGGAGGCGCTTGCGCTTGCGCTCGGCGTTCTGCTTGGCGATGCGGTCCTTAGTGATGGCGTACTGTGACTGGAGCTGGCGCGACTTTTGGACGCGCTGGGCGGAGGCTTCTGCGCGTGCAGCCGAAAACTGGGTCTCTTGCTGCTTCTTTTGCATGTTGATGACCTTGTTGTCGAGCCGCTTTTCCGCGGCAGCGGTCCGCTGCTGCTGGCGAGCGGACTTTTGGCGCTCGCGCTCAGCACGGATGGCCTCAAGGCGGGCCTGTTCCTCCATCTGAACGAGAACCTTCTTGCGAGCGAGCCACTGCTGCTCGCGCGAGTTGATGGCAGCAGCCATTTGCTTCTGGGCAAATACCTTGCGCGCGCGGAGCGTAGTGCCGACCGTTGACTCGAGGAGCTTGAGCCGACGGACGTCTTCGCGGCGCTTGCGCATGGCCGCCTTGCGGCGCACAGCCTCGTTGTCTCTGGTCGAGGTGGCGGTTGCCGCAGGTGACTTGGCCTTGTTTGCCGGCGCAAGTGTGTTGGTCTGCGGGGCGGCTTGTGCGGGTGTGGGGCGGTTGTCTGAAAGGCCAGTCTGTAGGGCGGTTGCAGCTTGACTCTTTTCTGTGGCCTTGATGGCGGCCTGCCCATTGTCTGACAGTTCAAACTGGGCACCACCGTCAGCTGGAGCAGGCGCCGCCTGCATCGGACCGTCGTCCGACAGCTCAAACTGGGCACCGCTGCCAGCTGGAGCAGGCGCCGCCTGCATCGGACCGTCGTCCGACAGCTCAAACTGGGCACCGCTGCCAGCTGGAGCAGGCGCCGCCTGCATCGGACCGTCGTCCGACAGTTCGAACTGGGCACCACCCACAGCAGCGCCGCCATGGCCAGGCGTATCATCCGACAGTTCGAACTGGGCACCGCCACCCACAGCAGCGCCGCCATGGCCAGGCGTATCATCCGACAGCTCAAACTGGGCACCGCCACCCACAGCAGCACCGCCATGGCCAGGCTCGTCGTCGGAGAGGGCAAAGGGGCCACCGTCGCCTGCGGCGGCGCCGTCGTCCGACTCGGAGAGGGCAAAGGGCTGGCCACCGGCACCACCACCACCACCACCACCAGCTGCATACGGTAGGGTAGCACCATGGTCTGGGTCAGACTCGCTCAGCTCAAAGGCCATGACTGTCTGCTCGGTCTCTCTCTGCTGTGCCTCCGTCCGCCCGCAGGTTGCCGGAGACAGGTCTGCCTGCCGAGCAGAGGTCGCCCGAAGCCGGCCAAACTGCCGCGCCCGCTCGCAGCGCACTCTGCTGCATCGCATCAACGCGCTCACACTGGTTTTTACTCGTTGCGGCCGGCAGTCGTGCGGCTAGCACCGCCCTGGCCTCCGGTGCCCCCACGTCCACCTGTCCGCTGCTGGTGCTGGCCGCGCGGGCGCCGGGCGCCATCGCCGCCGCGTGCCTGGTGCTGCGGCCGGCCGCGTGCCCCAGGGCCACGGGCACCAGGGCCACGGGCACCGGGGCCGCGTGCGCCAGGGCCACGTGCGCCGGGACCACGTGCGCCAGGGCCACGAGCGTTGGCACCGCGTGCATTGGCACCGCGTGTGTTGGCACCGCGTGCGCCGGCACCGCGCTGGCCGCGCCGCTGCGGCGGGCGCTGGCCTTGAGTGAACGGCGCGCGCTCGGCGCGACGGGCCTTGACCTCCTCCAGCTCAAAAGGAAAGAGGCCGTCGTGGGCGGTCAGGTACTGCAGCTTGGCATCGATAAAGTTCTCCAGCTCGTCGGGCTGGGCCCAGGCGCGCGACGAGGCATCCAGCCGCTGAAGCATAGCCTCGAGGGCGGCGATGCGCGCCTCGGAGCGTGCGGCGTACTTGCGCTCCTTCTCCACGTTCAGGCGTTCCTGGACCTCCAGCCGCTCGGTCTCCTCAGCTTGCTTGGCCGCCCGCCGCGCCTCGCGCAGCTGGGCAAAGATGGCCGACCGCTCCGCCGACTTTGCGGCGATGCGGCGCGAGCGCTCGGCTGCGGCCTTGGCCGCCGACTCGCGCCAGGCCCCCAGGGCCGAGACCGCATCCTGGTGCAGCTTGTGCATGGCTGCCCGATAGTGCATCCGCTCCAGCGTGTGCTTCCGAGCGTTGACCACCCGTGCTGCCTCGGCCGCCTCGTCCAGGCTCATCCCGCTGCCGCCTGCCGCGTCGCCCGACGCCGCCCGCCGCCCCACACACGCCGTCACCGCCGCTGCCGCCGCTGGCCCCGCCCAAGCCGCCGCTCCGCTTGCGCGCACCGCGCCCACGACACTGCTTGCACTCCGCAGCATTGTCTACCTCTAACCTCGTTTAGCCCTGACTGACTCTGCCTGGGTTCACTCCGCGACGGGTGTGCCCCCGTTCCCTCCTCTCCTTGCCCGAGTGCCCAAAGTGTCGGATGGCCGAGTCGGGCGGTCGCTCGCCGGCCGACTCGGTCAGCCGCAACCCGGACGTGATGCCGGCGGCGACTCGGCAGCCTCTGACGATCGTAGCGATCGCAAACATGGTACGTGTGAGCATGGATGGAAAGTGGTGGAGACTTTGGCCTTTAAAAGGAAATTGCTGGACGACGTGTGCCTCGCTTGCTAGTGGCGGTGGCACTTGGCTCTCGGCGCGGGCAGCTTGACATGGCTTCGACCTTGGAGCCAGCACCGAAGCAGCTGGTTGTGCTCGACCTGGGCGAGATCGTGTACGGAGAAGGCAGCATCTACGATGGAGTTCTCAACGATGAGTTTCTTGTCCAAGTCAAGCACCTTGAAGTCCAGTATGCGCAGAGGGTGAATCAGTTGCGCGAGCTGTGGGACTCTGTGAGTGACAGGACGGGGCGGGCGGCGCTCGACCGCGCGGCGCGGATGGTTGCCGGCGCGGTCGGCGTCCTGTTGGATCGTATAGAGAAGGCAGTCCAGACCAAGATCTCGTTTGCGCGCCCGCTGAAGATCCCATGGTCGGCCGCCGCCGCCGTCACCCGCTGGCTCTTCCACCATCCAGACAACCCATACCCAACAGCAGGGCAAAAGGAGGCGCTGATGGCCGAGACCGGGATGACTCTTGCGGCGCTCGACACCTACCTTGCCAACCGCCGCTACCGCCTCCGAAAGCGGCTGGACAAGTGGTGCGCGAGCGATGAGCTCAGCAGCGCGTTTGCAGTCGAGCTCGTCGCGCCGGAGAGCCCATTCGGCGGGCTTCACACCGCTTCGCTCCTGCGCGACGGATGGGCCAAGCGGCGGCGTCATCGGCGCGCGTAGCTACGACGGGCCCGACGATGACGGCGGCGCCGAGAGAGGGAGCATATTGTGGCGGGCAAGGAACTTGTTGCGGGCCTCGGAGATGTTGAGGATCCACTCGATCTTGACCTTGTGGGATGGCGCCTCCCACACGTACTCTTTCTCGGCGGTCCGGAGGCGGAAGACGTTGGCAAGCGTGGGAGTGTCCTTCATATCCTCGACAAGAACGGCCGAGAGCGGAAAGTGCTTGCGCATGGAATACGTCTTGCGGCCGACGAGCGACTTTTTGGCCCAGAGCAGCGTCGAGTCGAGGACCACCATGAGTCGCTCCTCGGTCTTTGAGCCGGTTCGCTTGACCAGGAGCCCGTCCTGGATGACGCACGGCGCCGCCGAGAGAAGCAGCGAGTCGGAGCCGTCGATAGCGTCGAGCAACTGCTCTAGCCGGCGCTGCTCATCGGCGACGCGTTTGTTGTCGTTGACCCGCTGGACAAGCGCGTCGAGAAGGGCGTGGGCCTTGCTCAGCAGCTCGAGACCCGGCGCCTCCGGTGGCGTTGCCTTGATCAACTCGCGGAGGAGAAGCGGATACTTGCAAAGCCGCTGGACGGGCTTGACCAGGTAGCCCTCCAGCGGGAGCCGCCGCAGCGGTGTCAAATCGCCCACTTCGTCCAGAAACCTGCGCAGTTTGGATCCGGTCCGCCCGAGACATGCCCGCTTAAGGTTCGAGATCGAGCGTGGGTGGTTGCCGCAGTACTCAGAGTAGGCTGCAGCGAGGGCGCGGATATGTGGGACAAGGATGTCTGCAATGGCGCCGACCGTCGGCGCGCTCAGCTGCCGCGCCTGTAGATCGGCGAGGAGCGCCGTGTGCAATGTGAGCAGGTCGTCGACGTTGGCAAAGATCGAGGCCGTCATTTCGCTCTCCAGAACCTCGGGCAACTCGCGGAGTGGGTGTGCAAAGACGTTGATCAGCAGCTCGAGGTCGGTCACAAACTGCACCTCGGACGAGACAAACTCGAACATGACCTCTTGTCGCACGTACTCGTCGCCGTTCAGCGTGTCGAGCGGGATGAGAAACAGCTCGGCATAGTCGCGATATGTCGACGGCTCGGATGCCGGCGCGACGTGAAAAACCATCTCCAGCGGGTTGGGGACCACAGACTTTTTCCCTCCGCACACGCTCAGCGATACTGTCTCGACCAGCGGATTTGTGCCTGCGGCGTTGACGGCATTGATCACCGCCCGCTGCAGCGCACTCGCCACATGCATGCCAAAGTTGTCGACCGTCGCGCATGCGCAGGTGCGCAGCCGCGAGAGCTGGGCCTTGAGCGCGGTAAAAGACGAGGTGGGGACGGCGCTCTCGACGACCTCGCCGTCCGATGCATGCGGTTCGTCGCCGCGAGCTGCCACAATAGCAGTCTTGGCCACAACCAGCGTCGCCGACGCCAGCGATGACAGCTCGTAGGTGTTGAAGCCCGGCGGGCCGTCATCAAGCACCGCGAGTAGCGTCTTCAGCAGCTTGATGGTGTGGACAGTGGCCGGCAGTAGCTCAGCGGAGGAGCTGGGTTCCACAAGCGGAACAAGCTCGTCGAGCGCGTCGATGAATGTCGCCTGTGCATCCTTGGCGTCCGCACACACCTTGACACATTGGGTTCGGAGGACCTTGGTTGACGGCTCAGAGGCAACGAGCGCGAGTGGGATGGCGACCGACGCCAGGGGTGTGATGCGCTTGCGCCGCTTACCACCGGTAGCCCGAATCCGCGGCTTGGACTTGCGGCGGCCGGTCGAGGCTGATGCCGTCACCGGCGCACCGCCCATGGCCGAGACGTGGACCGAGTTACGATGATTGACCGAGCACGCGTCACAGAGCGCACCAATCTTGGTGTCCTCAAACTCGGCCCGCGCGGAAGCTCGGCCTTGCACATGCGGCACTTGAAGCAAGCGACGTGGAAGAGGCCCGCCCGGACTGCAACAGGATTCGGATCGCGGATGACAAGTCCGCAGGCGACACACTGGCGGGCGACGAGCGCGTCGTAGTCGGCTCGGCAATACGGCGCGCCCTCGAGGGCAAAGTACGCGCCACCGGCAAAAGGCTTGCCACAGCCGAAACAGACGAAACAGGCCGGATGAAAGGCATTGTCACATGCTCGCAACATGGAGCCGAGCACAGTCTTCCCGCATCGCTTGCACGGCTCCCCGTGATGAGCCGAATAGCATGAGGCACAGAACGGAGCGGACTTGACGTCGACAAAGGCGCCATCCGGGAAGGGCTTGCGGCATTTGACACAGACAAAGCAAGCCGGATGCCATTTACGACCACATGCTGCTAGCATTGGTTGACCTTGCTTCAACGGCATGCCACACCGGCCGCCGCATTTGACCATTCTCCCCCCGGTGGATTCAGCCTAGACGTGTGCGCCCTGCTCGCACGCGACGCGTGACAGGTGACGGGGTGGTGGTGGTTGGGGGGGGGGGGTTGGGGGGTTGGGGGGTTGGGGGGTTGGTTGGGCTTTGAAAGGAGAGAGCGGGAGAGGGGATGGGTGGCCCACCGAGTGGTGGTGGTGGTGGTGGTGGTGGTGGTGGTGGTGGTGGTGGTGGTGGTGGTGGTGAGGTGGTGTGGAAAGAGGGGTGAGAGGCAGGCGAGGCTGTCATTGGTCGGTGGCTTTGGTCGATGAGCTTGGTGGCGATTGGCATCGGCTGGGCATGGGGCGCGTGGACACAGCGTGGACATGAGCGGGTGCAGAGCGTGTGTGATGCTTAGTCATCGACTGCACGCATCGTTGATATGTGGTGGTGGATGATCGGGCCGGGAAGGACGGTGGTGGCGTCGCAGAGGGAGGTCGGCATGGAGGCACGAGTTCGCTCCTGGTCAAGGTGCCCACAGGCAACGCTATCCAGAGCCGGCAGGTGGACACGTCTCACATAGCACTCACCACTTACCTCTCTCAAAACTCGCCTTTGGTATGGCCGGTTCACTGCTCATTGTGGGCTTCTGTGTCTGCGGTGTGGTCGTGGCTCTGCTGCTTGTTCTTGCCTGCCTGTGGTCGACGCCGCTCGGCCGCTCCTTGCGCATCGCTCGCCAGGTTCTCCGGCCGGTCCGCGCGGGCATGATCGTGCTCAACGAGCCGGGTGCTACGGGTGTGAGCCATGGTCAAGGAGCGTCGAGCTCAGATGAAAGCGTCAGCGTGACCGAGAGCTCGGGCGTTACCGATGGGCGAACGAGAGCGACAACTGGGAGAGCAACGAGAAGACCGACGACGGTGTGGCAATGGACGACGTGGCGGTGGCGCTTGATGATGACGGAGAAGGAGACGCGTCGCGGGAGAGGCTGGATGTAGCGGCGCTCGCACGGCGGATCAACGGTGCAGTCTTGACGTTGTACGCAGATCATTTGTCGGACGACGGGCGGCAGGTCGACTACGCGTCGATGCGGGCGTCGACGGCGTTTGGGCAGTATGTGGCAGAGGTGGCGCGGCTGGCGGACGAGGTCACAGTCGACCAGCTCTGCGATCTGACGGACGACCAGGTCAAGGCCACGTTTATCAATTTATACAACGCGATCGTCATTCATGCGACAGTTGTGCGCGGAGCGCCGGGCGACATGGCTCAGCGCACTTCGTTCTTTGCCCAGTCGGCGTACCGCATTGGGGGGGAGCTCCTCTCGCTTGACGACATCGAGCATGGCGTGCTGCGCGGCAACGCGGTCCACCCTGCGCCGTGGTTCCGCGGCTCGCAACTCGACGTGGCTCGCAGGCCGCAGCTCGCGGCGCTGGCGGCGCGGATGCGGCCGGTCGACCCCCGTATCCACTTTGCCCTGGTCTGCGGCGCAGTCTCGTGCCCGCCGATCCGGGTATTCACCTCGCGGAATCTCGAGTTTGGCCTCGACGCAGCGGCGGCCAACTTTTGCAGCCAGAGCGTGCGCGCGGTCGGCGAAAGAGCGCTTGAGCTCTCGTCGATCTTCAAGTGGTATGCGTGCGACTTTGCACCGTCGGTGGTGAGCTGGCTCGCCGAGCGCTCAGACCAGCTCTTTCGCAGCTCTGAGTCTCCCGAGGCCGATGTGCTTGCGGTACTTGCAGCCGCACAGCGTGGCGAGCAGGTCTCGCTCAGCTACGCAGCGTACGACTGGTCACTCAACGGGCACTGAGCGAGAGCGGCCGCGCGCGGCGGCGGGCGGCCGGCTACACCTCGCCCGGCTCCAAGTTGTCGCCGGGGTGTGGAGTTGGCGCTGCGCCATATTCGCTTGCCAAGCCTGCATCCCAGCCATCGTCCGGGAGTTCGACATGGCGCATGGAAGGTGCAGCCATGCCTGCGCGAAAGTCGGCGACGACGTCGGGCCGGGTGGCGAGGCAGTGGGCGAGCTGGCGCTCAAACAGCGCAAGCGCACGTGTGTAGAGCTGCAGATCGAGGGCGTTGTGGGCAAGGACAAGGGCGGCAAGCTCGTCGTCAACGTCAAAGAGGCGCATGCCATCGGTCTTGTTGGCAACAAGCGAGTGCGAGGCAAAGGCGACGCCGAGATTGTGGGCGTCGATGCCGACACGACAGGAGAGGAGGACGAGCGAGTCGTTGAACCGCTCGGCAATGCCTACGAAAGCCATGGACGCCACATGCTTCCACGCCATCTCGAGCATGGCGTCTGGCGAGGGGTAGACTTCATGGGGATGGGCGTCCGAGTGGCCAGCGAGCATGGAAGTCATGCGGTTCGAGGCTCCGACAGCGTTGGCTGGCTCGGTGACGTATGCCGCGCAGCCGTCACGGGTGGGCGCACCCGGTGCGATCAGGCCCGAATCCCAGATGCAGTCCTGGCCGGCGTTAAACTTGTACTCGGAAATGACGCGGTCAAGTGGGTGCCGCAGCATGGTAGCAAGAAGGAGCGAGCGGCACTGGCGGATGGTCCAGACGCGCCACGCGCGTTCTTCAGCGAGCTCGCGGGCGCGGGTGATGTTGCGCGGTGCGCCGGGTTCCGTGCCTTCCTCCACCTTCTCCTGCGCTGCGCGCAGGTAGGCTTCGCGGAGGTTGGTGTGGAGCGGCGGACCGGCGAGGACGCGGTTCATGGCGTCGGCCTGATCCATCTGCGCTTTCACGGCAAACTTGTCGAGACTTTCGCCCCACGCGCTGTTGGCCGGCCGTGCCATCGACAGCAGCGCCCGCTTTCCCTGACCTTTGGGACGGAGCGGTGGTGGCGGAACAATGGGCGAGAGCGCCATCGACGCGTTGAGCATCACGCTGTAGCCAACAACTTCCGAGTCGGGCATGGGGTAAACCTCCGGGAGGATGCATGCCGGGCGGCGGTAGGGTACGCCGCGACGATGGGCTACAAACGGGCGGAGGAGGTCGGCGTAGTCTGCATGCGGCTCGACAAGTAGGCGGCAGCGCATGACGTGTGAGTACGAGGTGAGCGGAGCAATGGCTTCGACGCAATTGCGAAAGTGGGTGCAGTTGGTCGGAAGATCGCGGGTCTTGGTCACGCAGAACGATTGCCTGCACTGCATCGGCTGCAGGCCGAACGCGTGCGTCACAGCCGCCCGGAGGACTGCGGTAAAGGTCTTGGTCGCCGTCTTCTGGATGCGAACAAAAGCAAACCAGTCAGACGGCGTAAAGTCCACCGCAAACTCGATGTGGCTCTGCGGGACCGACGTGACAGCAGCATCGGCGCCGTTCTTCAGCGTTTCGGGCAGCGGGCGTGATCCGGCTTTGCTCCACCGGGCCCACTCTTGCTGCCGAGCCAGTTGCTTCTTCCGCTCCGCGTCAGATCCGTCTCGCCAGTTGCTCTGCCCACTCGACTTGCTCTCTCCACCAGAGCTGCTGTCTCGACTATCCGAGCCTGAGTGCGTGCCATCAGTGGCACGTGCGAGAAGCTCGGCTGACTCGTGCGAGGTTGCCGGGGCGGACGACGGCGCCAGAGCGAGTTGGAGGCAGACCAGCACCGCCAGCACCACCAGCACCACCCGTAGCCATGTGCTGGACCATGGAGTGAAGCCCATGGGTGGAGGAAGGGGGATGGGGGGGAGGAGTGTGCGAGTATGGAAGTGTGGGGTTGGCGTGGGTCGTGGAGGGCGGCGCCCGACTTTGGTTTGAGCGGGCGACACGACGACACGATGGTGACTGCTGCGAGAGCACTGCGATCGTGTGTATGGTGTGTGTGTGTGTGTGTGTGTGTGTGTGTGTGTGTGTGTGTGTGTGTATGGCGGTGATGATGGCGGTGGTGGTGGCGGTAGAGACGATGCGGTCATGCGTGACGCGGTTCCTAGACCAGATGGGCACCGGTGGCAAGAAAGCCATGGCTGCCTGTGGAGAGAAAGCCCTGCGCGCGAGCTTCAGCGGCAGCGCGGGCCTGATGAGCACGCGAAAGAGCCTCGACGCCGCGGGCAAAGATGACGGCGGTGTAGACGACCGAGATGAGGAGCTGGAGTGAGACGGCAAAGTAGGTGTACCACACGGCAGGGACGATGTCGCCAAAGCCGGCGGTGGTCATGGCGGTGAGCGAAAAGTAGAGCATGCGGATAAAGGTGGCCGCGTAGGTGGAAGAGTGGCTGAGCTCGGAGCCGTCGGTAGTCTCGTGAGCAAACGAGGCGGGGAGGCCGCGGAAGGACGAGGGGCGGATGCGATACAGTAGGGTGTAGACGCCGGCAAAGAGAAGGACAGTGGAGAGATAGGACTGCATAAGGAAGACACCTGTGGCCGAGCCATGCAGCAGCTGCTTGGTTAGCTTGATCGAGGTCATGACGATGGCCAGGAGCATGACTGACTGGAAGACGACGAGGACGCCGATGCCAATATCGACAGACGCGGCGTGCGAGCCCGAGGTCGACGATCCGGCCTCTGTCAGTGTCAAGATGAGCATGAGCGCAGCTTGCCACAGCACCGACCAGACGAGCAGATACTGGGTGATAAACCGCGGGATCTTGTGCCGCTTCCGCCGCGGCATGATCAGCCGTGGCGACCCGCCGCCTGATGGTGCCAGCCGCGGTGCTGTGGAGCTGTTTCCGGAGCCGACCTCGTCGTCTTGTGCATAGAGCGGGACCTGATGAGTGAGGAGTGAGGTCTGCTCATTGCCTAGTTCGACCTCGAACAGTGTGTGGTCATCGGTGTGGTATGGATGGAGGACCAGCGGCCGATGCCTGGCGGCGCGGCTGGCGTCTCCCGGCCGCCTGCTCGGCTCCCGCTCGCGCTCTCGCCCGCGCCGCTCGCCCTGCCCCGCGCCGGCTAGCGTCCGCGACAGGCTCGCTGCCCGACCAGAGGCATTGTTCGACATGGCGGCGGGCCGGAGTCCGAGTGCGGTGGCGGGGGGTTCGGTCGGGCGGGAGTTGCCGGGTGTGGCTGGCGTGGGTATGGTCTGGTGGTGGCGCCGCCCGATTTGGCGTGGCGGCCGTCAGGCATGGGAGAGCTTTGGTCTTGCATTTTTACGTGGTCTACTCCTCGTCGTCGGCAGAGTCGTCGCCGTCGACCTCGGCGTTGGCGCGCTCGAGATCCTTGAGGAGGGCGGTAAAGTCCTTCTCGTCGCGCTCCGAAGTGGCGCGCGGCGGGATCTTGAGGTTCATCTTGCCGCCGGCCTCCTCGATGACAGCCTTGGTGCGTGCGATGGCCTCGTTGAGGAGCGCAGTGCCCTTGTCGGTGTTGTTGGCGGTGGTGAGGAAGACGTAGAGCGGCGGGGCGACGAGCTTGACTGAGACCTGGGCGTCGGCATCGCCGTCGTCGTCTGCGGCGGCGTCGTCGCCGTCCGAGGGCAGGTCTGCGGCGGAGATCTCGCCAGCACGCAGGGCACGCTTGATGGCCTCGATGCCCTCGTAGGTGTCGCACGAGACCTCGACGTCGGCCCGGAGGCGGACGGCAGACGGGGTGAGCCGGCGGCGGATCATCTTCATGAGCGTCTCGTAGACCTCGGGCTCAATGTCAAACTCGCCAAAGACCTCCTCCTCGTTCTGGATGGCCTTGCAGAACCCGATGTACGCATGTCCGTACTTCTTGTAGAGAGGCCAGCCAAACTGGACGTACAGGTCCTCCAGCACCTTGCCGGTCACCTTGGCCGTCTGCCGCATGATGGTGTGCACCTCCTTGGACTTTGCGTACTTCTCCTCCAGCTGCGCAATGTCCTTCTCCTCCACACGCCGCTTTGAGAGATCAATGTAGCCTGCACCATTCCCGGACATTACCGTGGTGAGTCCACACTCTGCACACTACACTCTGCATTCCACCATTCCGTTCCCATTCCCACCACCACCACCACCACCACCACCACAACCATCATCATCATCATCATCATCAGCCATCTTGGTCGGCCGACAGAAAATTGGCCACACCAATGAGCCAAGGCGAAAGCCACCACATCCCCAGCGTCCCACCTCCATGCACGCATACCACCGACCCCCCCCCCCCCTTTCAAACCACATCATCTTGTGTGTGACAGTGGGTATGTAAACCGGAGGATGTGGTGTGTGTAGGGGTGTGTGTAGGGGGAGATTGTGGCGTGTGTGTGTGGGGGGGGTGTCTGATGGGCGTTCGACGAGCCATGCTCGGCAAGTTGAGAAGGGAGGGAGGGATGGGCATGGGGGGAGGGGGAGGGGAAGGGAGGTGGTTAGAAGGGGGAGGGGGGATAGTGGAAAGGTTGGCGTACCCTTCTCCTTGTCGACGCGGAGGACGGCGACAACCTCGTTACGGCCGACGCGAATGAGCTTGGGGATGGAGCGGATGCGGCGCTTGGAGAGCTCCGAGAGGAGGATCATGCCCTCGATGTTGTTGTACTCGAGGAGGGCAACGTAGGCACCCATCTCCGCCACAGACCGCACGTTGACCATCACAGGCTCGTCAATGTCTGGGAACTTCTTCTCGTACATCCGGCACGACAGGGGGTCCGAAGGTGCTCCGCTCGACATGGTTAAAGGGGGTCGAGTCAAGTGTGGCTCTGTCTCTCTGGTTGATGGTCAGCGAGCGGCCGGCGGCCGGCGGCCGGCGGTGGGCGGTGTGTGTGTGTGTGTGTGTGTGTGTGTGGGGGGGGGGGGGGGGGCTACGGCTGTTTCGGCTTGTGATTGCGGCGGAGAGAGGCCTTAAAGGCGGCATCGACGAAGGCGACGACGTTCGAATCGGGCGGAAGCTTGGCATCGGCCCAGTCGGGGTCGTGCATGGCCTTGTAGGTGACGCTCGACATGAGGCCGGCCGGATAGACGAAGCGGCCGTCGAGAACGGTTTTGCGACGGGCGGAGAGCTCGGCGGCGTCGACGCGGGCAGATGTCCTCAAGAGGACGCGGACCTGCTCGGCGGCGACAGTGCCGAGCTCGCTGGTTTCGGGGTCGTCGTCGTCGCGGACGGTGGCCATACGCTCGGTGAGCCAGGAGAGGGCAGCAGGCAGGGTCTCTGGCGTCGGAGCGAGGCGGCGGACGATGGCGGTGGTAAGAAACACCACCTGAGAGGTAGGCCGCGAGCGGGCAACAGTAGTGAGTGCGTCAGCAAAGATGGGCGAGTCAAGCATGGCGCGGG
Source organism: Thecamonas trahens ATCC 50062 (assembly GCF_000142905.1). Taxonomy (NCBI): domain Eukaryota; order Apusomonadida; family Apusomonadidae; genus Thecamonas; species Thecamonas trahens. The sequence goes on from NW_013657661.1 coordinate 348,179, forward strand.
CAATGGATGGCACGGCGGCCAAGTTGGCGAGGATGCCGAGAATGAGATGCAGCGGGAGCGGAGCAAGCTTGGAGCCCTTGCGAGCCGCGGCGCGGAGGAGCCGGATCCAGGCTGCCAAGCCGTCGGCATGTGGGGCATGCAGTGTTGCCGACGCGTAGCGTGATAGCCTAGAGAGAAGCCAGACCGGGCCGAGAAGGGCAAGAAGCAGCGGGGTATCAGCAAGCTCAAACGGTTCGACCGCGGCAAGCTTGGCGGCAAGGAGTTGGACGACGCCGACAACGACGCGGTTTTCTGGGTCGCGAAAGAACGGCGCGGTGACAGAGACCGCCAGCAGCAGCTCGTAGGCGAGGGCGGCGAGGCGGGCGGCGACGCCGAGCGCAAATCTGTAGTCGTCCATGGCGGTGTGGGCGAGCGAGTGCTCGAGGCAGCGGCCCAAGACTCGCTCGACAACGTGAAAGATAAAGCCGGCGGTAATCGAGCCACCATCGCCTAGGCTGAGCAAGAGCGGGAGGACAGCAGTGTGGGTGGCCATAAAGGTGAGGAGCGAGGTGAGGACGTCCAGCAGCTCCGTCTCCGGCTCCATCATGCAGATGCGGAGAACGGCGGCAGCGAGCCGGGGCAGGGCGACGGGCGCATAGCCGGAAAAGGCCTTGGCCGGGCCGGGTGCGGACTCGTCGATCGCAAAAAACAGGACGTGCGCCATGTACTTGGGCCTAGCACGGAGCATGGCGTCAACGAGGGCGATGAGCGCCTTGAGCAGCTTACGGAGAACGGTGGCGTCGTCCGACCGCGGCCGGACCGAGGCAAGCAGATTGGCGACCGAGCTCCAGGTGTGGAGGATAACGACGACAACGTCCGAGGTCTCGAGCCGGAGCACGGCCCGCGGGTGAGAGGCGAGGATGACCAGGAGGTCGACGAGACAAACGTGGAGGTCGAGATCAGCAAGAGCAAGGGTGATGACAAAGTCCTTGATCGGGGCGGTGCCAACCGGAGTCGGCGGCTCGGCGAGGAGCTCCTGGCGGTGGGCCGAGAGGTCAACAAGCTTGTCGTCGGTCGGGTCGAAAAGAGCCGTCGACGCGGCGCCGAGGCCAAATACGGTGCGGCGGTCGAGCTGGCGGGCGCGCGAGGCGTTCCTCGTGCGGCGCAACCGGCTCTGGCGCTTCTGCTCGCGGCGGAGCCGGTCGGCGACGGTGTCGACGGTGGCGCGGCGGCGCTTGAATCGCTTCCGCGGCTTCCGCTTGATCCGGATCCGGTTGTCGAGCGCGTCCATGTCGTACGAGTAGACGGAGGACGCGTCGTCGTCAGTCATCGACGAGTACGAGTACGCGTCAGAGTCGTCGCCGTCCAAACCGGCCGATGATGGGAGAAGACGAGACGGCGCACCTGGGAGGGCGAGGAACGGCGTGCCTGTTGCATGGCTCGGCGTCTGCGGCGCTTGCAGTGCAGCAGATGGAAGGAGCGTGGCAAAGTAGGCTGGGAAGAGCGAGACAAGGCTCGGCTCCGAGTCGAAGAGCACGTCCAGAAGCTCGTCGACGGCAGCCGGCGGGAGCTCGTCCTTGCGCGGCCCGGCGAGTCGGCCGCGAACAAGCTGTAGCAGGGCTTTGCTCGCCTGGTGCAGGACGTACGAGCCAGAGACCATGGCGGCAAGGTTGGCGAGAAGGCCAGGGATGACGAGCGGGAGGACAAGCTCCGGGAGGAGGACTGAGGAACGGTAGAGGAGGCGAAAGCACGAGTCGGCGAGCGGGCGCGGAGTGTTGCGGCAGGCCAACTGGGCGAGGGCAAAGGTTGCCACCTGCTCAGCGACCGACGCCGGGTAGCCGGAAAAGGCGAGGATGGAGGTGACCTCGGCGAGGACTGTCGGCGGCCCACCAACGACAAGATGGCGGAGCAGGGTCGGCAGCAGCGAGGCTGGATCAAAGTCGGAGGCGGCATCGACGGCTGAGACAGCCGAGAGCGCGCGCATGACGTGGACGGCCACGTCAGGCTTGGCGTCGAGGCCGCCGAGAACGGCCCACAGCGTCGGAATGGCGGCCGAGCCCGAGACGCCGGCTATGCCCTGAGGCGAGTCGGCGAGGGCGCCAAGGGCGAGTGCAATCGAGACGAGCGCGTCGTCGGTGAGCGCAACGCGGAGCTCGGCCGAGGTGAGAGCGGCCACTAGGGCCGGAACAAGGCCACATGCCACCAGCGAGGCGTGGGCCTGGCGGCAGCGGGCGAGATTGAGGACGGCGTAGGCAGCCATCTGACGGGAGGCCGGGTCGAGGCAAAGGGAGTTGACCAGATCGAGGAGCGGCGGGACAAGGGCTTTGTCCGAGGCCCAGGCGGCGGCAATCGAGTTAAAGGCCGAGAGATCGGCGAGGAGCGCAAAGGCGTAGCTGACAAGGCGGTGGTCCGGGACGGCAGCGAGAGCGTCCGGAAGGAGGCCGAGGACAACGGCGATGGCCTTGGCGCGGAAGAGCGCCTCGTGGATCGGCGGCGCGGCAGCGAGGAGGGCGCGGAGGAGGGCGATGAAGCGCGAAGCAAGATCGGCGTGCGGGAGCGATGCCGCCGCAACATCAGGCATGGCTTCGCGGACAAGGCGGAGCAGGTGCGGGGCGACGTCGAGAGCAGCGGCCAGCTCGCTCGCCGACTCGGACTCTGCAGTGTAGAGCAGGAGCGTGTCGAGGAGGGTTCCCAGCTGGGGATCCGGATGGGCATGGGCCGAGGCCAGCGCATGGGCAAGGACTGGGAGCAGGCCCGCAGCGACAAGCGTCGCCCGATCTGGCCTGTGCACCGAGGCGAGTGCGATGGCCCTCAGCCGTGCCTCGCGCTTGCTCGCCTTGCTCGCTGTGTAAGCCGCCCGTAGCTTCCCTGCCTTGGCTAACGAGAGGTGCTTCCTGTGGCGCATGCGCCTTGTCGGACCGCCCACGCCAGAGGAGCGGGAGGGGTGTGGGGACGACGTGGACGGGTGAGAGGGAGGTGGTGAAGGGAGGCAGAAGGAGGTGGGTGGGTGGAGATGGGGGGTGGGGGGTGGGACACCAAAAAATAGTTGCCAGGCGTGTCTTGCAGGGACAGGCACCGATCTCAAGCCGACGGCGGCGTTGGGAGCGGGCAGCGCAGCACTCAGCTCTTCGCATCAAAAAGGCAGTGGGACGTCGGTAATGTCACGAGCCAGAGCAAGTGGGCATCCGTTAGTGGCGGCTGTGGTGGAGGTGCTGATGCCTGCGGCGGACGCGGCGGCGGCAAAGGCCATGACCAAGTACCTGCAGGACGCGGCATCGTTTCTCGGGTTGAAGAAGCCGGATCGGGTTGTGCTGACCAAAGACATCATCACATCGCATCCGATGGCGTCGCATGACGAGCTGGAGACGGTCGTCCGCGAGCTGTATGCGCTGCCGCAGCGCGAGTTCCACTACACGGCTTTGGAAGTGTTTTCCAAGGCCAAGAAGGTGTGGGAGCCCAAGGCCTCGCTCGATCTCGCACGCTACATGGTGGTGACCGAGCCGTGGTGGGATACGGTCGACATGATTGCTTCACATGCTGTTGGCGGCCTACGGGCCAAGTTCCCGGCCGATCTCCAGCTGAAAGCGACAGTGGCGAGCTGGATCGCAGACGACTCGTTCTGGGTCCAGCGGGCGAGCATCCTCCATCAGCTGCGGTTCCGTGACAAGACCGACGAGAGCCTGCTCTTTGCCTCGGCCTCGCACCTCCTCTCCAACAAGCGTGATCCAGCCGAGTACAGCCATGCGCGCGAGCGGTTCTTCCTCGACAAGGCCATCGGCTGGGCGCTGCGCCAGTACTCGACACACAACCCGGAGGCTGTTGCCAACTACGTCGCGAAGCATTCAAGCCTCATGTCCAAACTCACCTTTCGCGAGGCTACTCGTCGGTTGCCTGCCGATCTGCGGACCGAGCTCGCACCGCACGCCGATGTCGGGAGGAAGCGCGCAGTTCGCCAAGCGCGGGCCAGCGAGTCCAACTCGGCTGCCGAGGACGAGCACAAGAAGTAAAGGCGGCGCGTGGCACCTCTCGTCGCACCGTTCCGGTAGAGAGGCTGCTGCGGGTGGATGGGCGACGGCGACAGCGACGCAATGCGCCCGCTGCTGGCGGATGGGCCTGTGCCTGGTGCTGGTGCCAGGCCTGCGGACGGGGCGGTTGAGGCCGAGTCGGAGGTCAGCGAGGTGAACGGGACCGGGCATGACGACGGCTCTCGGGCGATGAGGCGCAAGGAGCTGGCGACAACAGTGCCTCATCCAGGCTGGCTACCGGTGGAGCAGGTGACCGAAGCGGGGCTGGATGGCGTTGGGCGGGGTAGCCGTGCCCGGCGGGTGTGGTGCGGCGGGGTGCGGCCAGGCCTGGTGCTGACGGCTGTGCTGATCGGCGGGCCGGCGTGCGCTGGCGCGGGTGTTGTCGCCCATGGCCTGGCGTGTGCCATGTCACCTCTGGGTGTGGCGGGCGTGGTGGCGGTGATGGCAGTGCTGGCGCTGGGTGCGCTCGTTGGGCTATGCGCGGCCTCGCTCCGTGATCCGGGCACGGTCGGGTGGACAGCAGCCGGGGCGGGCCGGGCGCTGGCGAGCCGGTGGTACCTGCTGCAGACACCGATCGGGTGTATGCTGCATCGCGTGGAGGGCTGGAGTACGGAGTGGCTGTCAACGGGGTTGAGATTCGCGCGCGCTGGTGCGAGGCGTGCCGCGCGTGGCGCCCACCGCGGACAGCACACTGCAAGCTGCACGGGCGATGCGTCTCACGGTTCGACCACCACTGCCCGTGGATTGCCAACGATGTTGGGCGTGCCAATCACGGGGTATTTATCGTCTTTCTCGTCCTCACCGTGGCGACAGCGCTTGCGCTGGTCATCAGTCTCGGCCTTGTTCTCTACCTGCACTCGTCGATGAGCGGCAAGTCGCAGTGCAGCTACGCATCGGGCCAGATGTATGCGGCGGGCATGCTGCTCGCATATGCAGCCATGGGCGCGCTGGTGGTCAGCCCGCTCCTGGCCTACCATATTCAGCTCACTTCGGCCAACCTTACCACCAACGAGGACCTCCGCAAGCGCATCTCCTCGCGGACCTCGCCATACTCGGAAGGCTGCCTTGCCAACTGGCTGCGCCTCTGCTGCATCGACGCCCAGTTTGCACCTCTGCGCGAATCATCAGCTATGCAGTCCATCGCTTGCGTGTAGATCTTTGTGGGTAACACCGCCACCGCCCGCCACCATCCCCTGCGACCGCCTTGGCTATGGTGAGTCGGGCGACGGACGACAGACGACGACGGGCAGCCACCTCGCTCGGCCATGGCAAGCCAGCGGCGAGGAGTCAAACAGGGGTGGCGAGGCCGAGAGCGGAGGTGGCAGAGCGAGCTGGGGCGGGCGGGTGTGGTGGTAGTGGTGGCAGTGGTGGCGCTGGTGGTGGTGCTCTCGACAGAGCCTGTGTGTGGCGTGGTGCACCTGCGGGCGGCGGGGCGAGCGATTGGGGCGGGGATGACAGATGCGGCAACGACGGCGGTGGTGTATGGCGCGAGCAAGAAGAGCAGACAGATGCTGGCAGCAGCATGTACCCACATCGGGTTTGTTCCGCCGGATGGGGACCATGTCCACTGTGTGTGGGGTGATCCGCAAGTGGCGGCTGCTCTCGCGGCGGCGCAGCGGGTGGTCTTCCTTGGCTCGCCTCGGCGTCCAGACACCTTTCCGGTCCTTTCTCAGCGAGTGAGTGGCAGGGTGGAGCAGATTTCATCGGCGCGCGAGTGGGAGGCTGCGCTCGCTGGGTCTGATCCCATTGTTGACGTGAGCAGCGTTCCGGCGTTTCCACAATGACAAAGTGGGCGGTCCCGGTAGTCGCGCCGCGAGATGCGGTGCCGGGCTGGCTGGATGGGCACGGTGTGGTGGTGGGAGTTGTCGATACTGGCGTTGACGTGGACCATTGCTTGCTGGCGGACGGGTGCAACGGCGACGAGGCGAGGCGGTCGACAACGGCGGACGGCTGGCGTGCGCCGGACGGCCGCAAGATTGTGGCGTACTTTAACCACACCGACTTTGATGACAGCCCCGGGGGCACGGAACGCATGTGGTGGCGACGCTTGTTGGATCTCCTCCCGAGTGCGCCGGTCCGGGTGCGGCCGTCGATTCTGCGACGTTTGCACCCGAGACAGCGCCGCTGGCGGGGTGGGGCGGGGCGGCGACTGGCGCACGGGTAGCGTTTGCGGACGTCGGTGACTCGAGCGGAGAGCTCGATCTCCCGCATGATCTGGCGGGAGCGCTCTTTGAGCCGCTGGTTGTGTCGGCAAACGCGACGATTGTGTCCAACTCGTGGGGCGCGACCGCCAACGTGTACTCGTTCGCGGCGTCGCAAGTCGATAGCTTTGTGGCGAGCCGGCCGGATGTGCTACTCCTGTTTGCGGCTGGCAACTCGGGCTCTGATGGTTGGTTCTCTGTCAATCATCCAGGGACGGCCAAGAACGCAGTGACTGTGGGCGCGACACATGCACCTGCGGCGTCATCGCACGCCTATCTTGCGCGCGGCCGAGCGGTGCTCGCGTCGCGTGGACGGAGCACGTCGTGGCTGGTCCGGCTCGCCTCGTTTGGCCCGCGACTGCCGCTTGGCGCAACGCCGATCTCGGGCAGGCTGGCGATGGCGAGCGATGGAGTGATGTGCGAGGCGCCTGCGCCCGGCTCGCTGCGTGGCGTTGTAGTCTTTGCCGCCCGTGGGCGGTGTTCATTTGCGACCAAGGGCATGCTGGCAAGTGTGGGAGGAGCAGCGGCCGTGGTGGTTTTTGGCAGCGACGACTCGGGTGCCATCGGCATGGTGTTTGAGGCGGATGAAGCAGAGATTGCGGCCAACGTTACGGTGGTGACGGTTGCGGTGGCGGCGACGACGCGAAAGGTGCTCATTTCGGTGCTCGAATCCGGGGGAGACGCGAGTGTCGAGCTGAGCGGGCTCGATCCGGCGACGCTCGAGCTCGACAGCAGCCTGGGCCACAATCTGCACCTGGACGTAGCGCCAGGCAGCGTGGCGTGGTTTTCATCGCGCGGACCGACGTTTGATGCACGGCCCAAGCCGGACGTGCTGGCGCCGGGCGCGTACGTGACGTCGGCCAACTCGCTGGATGGCTCCAACGCCGGCGGGTTCTGCAACGAAGCGTCGTTGGTGACGTATCCGGGCACGTCGATGGCGGTGCCGCTGGTGGCCGGGATGGCAGCGCGGGTGACGCAACTGTTCCGGGCAGCAGGCCGCGAACCGAACGCGGCGCTGCTGCGTGCGGCGCTTGCGGCATCAGGCGCCGAGAGCACCACATCGGCGGCGCTGCCGGCGTTCTTTGCCACAGGCTTTGGCCAGGTCTCGCTGGCACGGCTTGTGCCGGCCGAGTGGCCGCGCGACGCGGGTCGGCTCCCGTTTGCGGCTGAGCACGGACAGGTGGCAGGTGGCGGTGACGAAGCTGTTCGTTGCTGGCAGATTGTCGACGCACAGAGTGTTTTGGTGGCGGCACTGGCTTGGACCGATCCTCCGGCCTCGGTTCTTGCCGCGCACCCGTTGGTCAACGACCTTGACCTGGTGGTGGCGCTGCCGTCGACGGGAGCAAGGCACCGGGCTGCAATCGACGGCAACAATCTTGAGCGGGTTGTGGTTGACCTGGTAAGCGCCGGGCTTGGTGTCGGTGACGTGGTGGTGGTCGGTGTGCAGGCGGGGCGGATGCTCTCGACCGAGGCCCAGGCGTACGGGCTCACAGTTCACGGCCTCACGCGTGCCGAGTGGCGCGCACGCGAACTAGAGAGTGTGATGGAGCTCTTGCCGCAAGCCGAATGCGCACAAGCTGTGGCAGCGATGCCGGTACCAGGATGCAACGGGCACGGCGAGGCGACGGCGCTTGGCGGATGCAACTGTGTGGCGCCGTACTTTGGCCGTGAGTGTGGCGACGCGGCGGTAGAAGTGGCAATCGGGGCAAGCGCTACAGGACAAGTGGGCATCCTGGGGTGGGCGTACTACGTGGTCACGCCAAGCATTGAGGGAATGCTCGGAGTGACGATGGACGCACCAAGCGTCAACGCCGATGCGGACCTGTTTCTCAGCGTCAGCGGCACACTCCCGACCGAGCTCGTGCACGATGCTGCCGATACCGGGACCGGGCGCAGCTCGCGGGCGTGGATATCGGTCTCTGCCGGGACGCGGGTGTACATCGGCGTCTACGGCTACTGCTGCGCCGACGCGGGGTTTACGCTCGAGACGGCGGTGGTGGCGCGGGACGCCATGGCTGACCAGGTCGTGCTGCCCGGCACCGAGCTGGCGAGTGTGGAAAAGGGTGAGCTGAGTGGTTGGGCGTGGTTTGCCGAGGGCGCGGCGATCGGAGTTGCAGTTGGAGGTGCAGCGGCGGCGGCGGTTATGGCTGGGTGCGGGGCATGGCAGGCGCGGCGACGTAACAGATAAAGATGGGCTCACCGCGCGGACGACGAGCGGATGCGAGCGGCGGCGGCTGAAGACTTGAGGCCGCCGCGGGCGGCGAGGCGGGCGAGGACCGGGCGGGGCGAGGCGGGCGACGCGTTGGAGATGTCAGCCAGGGGGCGCGAGGCAGGAGCGAGCTTGGCGAGTGGTGCTGGAGCTGAGGACGGTTGCTGAGGCACTGCGGCCTGCTCAGTGCAGAGGGCAGCGATCTGAGCACGGAGTGCCTCATTGGCGTCATGCATGTCGAGCAGGGCGTCGCGGAGTAGGGCGTTCTCATCGGCGAGGCGACGGGCCTCGGCAGCGAGTGCGGGCGTGACGGCGGGGTTGGACGACAGCGAGGGGCAAAGGCGGGCAAAGGCAGCATCATCGCGAGCGATGTCAAGCTCGAGCTCGAGCTCTTCGATGCGGGCAGCGAGCGAGGAGCAGCGCGAGCACGGCGGGGCAGGCGTGTCGGGAGGTGAGGCGAGCGAGCCCCACTCGGCGTCTGCGGTGGGGGAGGGTGGCGGGGACTGGGGTATAGAGCGGCTGTGTGTGTGTGATGATCCTGGGCGGGCTGTGCGGGGCATGGTGGCGTGTGTGGAGGGGTGTGGGGCGTTGTGGTTGAGGGCATGTTTGGGCGCGAATGCTGCGAGCGGACGCGGGCAACCGGTGCCAGGGACACGCGGTGTGGAAAAGAGGTTGGGGGGATGGGGATGAGGGTGACAACTGTCGAGTGTTCATGTTTCAGGCTTCCAATCAGAAGCAAGCGGGATGTGGGGAGAGTTGGTGTGGATGGGTCAAAGGCGAAGGTTGAGGAGAGTGGCTGACACTCGGACAGCTACAGCTGAAAGCACAGCTGGTGAGGGTGGCTTACTCGTCGCCGTCCTTCTCCTTCTCGTCGCCGTCCGAGCCCTGCATGTCCGAGGTCCAGAGGGTGAGGTTGTCGCGGAGCAGCTGCATGATGAGCGTCGAGTCCTTGTACGACTCCTCCGAGAGGGTGTCGAGCTCGGCGATGGCGTCGTCAAAGGCCTGCTTGGCGAGATGGCACGCGCGGTCGGGCGAGTTGAGGATCTCGTAGTAGAACTGAAGACGAGCAAGCAGTGGAAAGAAGGGTGAGTGTGTGAAGAAGGGCAAAAAAAGGAGTTGGGGGGGGGGGGGGGGGGGGGGTCAGCGGCAGGAACGCGTGCGTGGGGACGAGGGGGGAGGGGGGGCAGGCAGGGCGAGAGTGAACGTACGACCGAGAAGTTGAGGGCGAGGCCAAGGCGGATCGGGTGGGTGGGCGGGAGCTCGGTGAGGGCAATGTCCGAGGCGGCCTTGTAGGCAATGAGCGAGTTCTCGGCGGCAGCCTTGCGGCCCGAGCCGGTGGCAAACTCGGCGAGGTAGCTGTGAAAAGCGAAAAAATTAGGTGAGTACAGGTCGCGAGCCGGGGCAATATGCGGGGGGTACAGAAGGGCAGGGGGGGGGGGGGAGTGGGGGTGAGCAGGGGGGAGAGCGTAGGCAGGGTAGCGTACCGGTGGTAGTCGCCCTTCATCTTGTAGTAGAAGACGCGCGACTCGCCGGTGGTCGACGACGGGATGAGGTGGTGGTCGAGGATGTCGAGAATGTCGGCGCAGATCTTCTGCAGCTCGGCCTCGACGCGGGCACGGTAGGCGCGGATGCGCTCGACGTGCTCCTCGTTGCCCTTGGACTCCTCCTTCTGCTCGATGGAGGAGATGATGCGCCACGAGGCGCGGCGGGCACCGATGACGTTCTTGTAGGCGACCGAAAGGAGGTTGCGCTCCTCGACGGTGAGCTCGACGTCAAGCTTGGCAACAAGACCCATCGACTCGACCATCTCGTCGTACTGTGGGCGGGAGGATGTGAGGAGGGGTTCATACACTACTCACAAGGAAAGGGGAAGATGGGGGGGATGGGGGGGAAGGAGGGGGAGCGGAAGGGGGGCAGCAGCAGCACTGCTACCGTCGGCATGCCAGCGCTGCAACGGTTCGCAGCTTTGGCCGCAAAAAACGGCATTCAAAGGAACGGGAACGTACGCGCTCACTCTGCTCGGCGAGCTTGGCCTGCGGGTGGGAGGAGGGAGGAGAGCGAGAGAATCACGGAAAGAGGATGGTGAGTGCATACAGTTCGGGGAGGAGGGGCAGGCGGGGTTGGGGGGCATGGAAGCGGGTTAGGCGGCTGTATGGGTGGTGGGGGAACGTTTGCGACGGCGCCAAAAAAAGGTCCCCCAGACGCTGGGCATCGCCACTGGCCCGCATGACGGCGGTGGGTGCGGGACTTGGGTGCAGGGCGTAGCATAGGGAGCGGAGCGGTACAAGCAGACAGGGAGAGGGGGAAAGTACTCGGCATGACGACATACCATGTAAACGTTAGCGGCACGGTCGGACATCTTCGGCGTAGAGTTGAAGAGGATAGTGTGGCGTTCCCGCTTGCGTCGACGCCAGCCGCAACTAAGCGACCACTTGCTGGCAGCACGATTCGTTCGTTTCGATTCGTTCGTTCGTTTCGTTCGTTCGTTCGTTTTGTTTGATTCGTACGTTTGTTTCATTCCTTCCCGACGGTTCCGAGTGCTTTGTCCTGCTGGTTGGGCGAGTCATTTGTTCGGTTGCGGAACAAGGCGGAGGGCGTGGTTTTGATGCGAGGCAGTAAAAGGCTTGCGCGTGTGGGGAGAGTAGGTGGTTTGTTGGCTGCAGAGAGCAGGGGATGACAATGACGATGACGGGTGGAGCGGCTAGGACGAGGCGGCAGGGACGTTGGTGGGCGGGCACTCGGGCTGGAGCTCGTTCTGGAGGACGCCTTGGGCAGCTGCAGCGGGATCGTCGCGATGCTTGGCGCGGCCGCCATCGCCAAAGACAGCGTCGTCGTAGAACTCGGAGGGATGAGTGCGGATCTTGTCGTAAGTGGCCTGGGAGATGCGGATGTCGGGGTCCTCTGCGTCCTCGTCGAGCTCGCCGAGGTAGGTCTCCGGCGGGACGTCGAGCATCTGGGCGGACGGGGCTGGCTCGACCTGGTGGAGAACCTGGAGGAGGTAGGCGGTAGACTTTTCGAGCTCCTCGCGCGAGTTGAGGTTGGGCATGTTCGACGGGTCGATGTGGAGGCGGAAGTCAGGGCCGTAGTACTCGAAAAAGTCGTTGAACGGCAGCTCGTCGTCGATGGGCTCGTCAAGGAGGACTGAGGTCTCGTAGGCCCAGCAGCGGGCGACGTTGCGGATGGTGTAGCCGCCTCCGCCGAGGACAAGGAGCGGGACGTTGAACGACTTCATGTAGCGGACGCACTCGGCGTGGCCGTCGATGGTGAGGTTGAAGCACCCGAGGCGGTCGCCGGCAAGCGAGTCTGCGCCGAGCTGGAGGACGACGGCGCCGGGCTGGAAGCGCTCCATGACGGCGGCCATGATGGGCTTGAAGATCATCTCGTACGAGGCGTCGTCCATGCCGTCCTTGAGCGGAAAGTTGAGCGCGTAGTTGCGACCCTCCTGCGCGCCGATGTCGCGGAGGTCGCCGGTGCCCGGAAAGTACTCGCCGAACTTGTGGAAGGAGACGGTCATGACCCGGTCGGTGGTGTAAAAGGCCTCCTCGACGCCGTCGCCGTGGTGGATGTCGCAGTCGATGTACACGACACGCTCGTGAACCTTGAGCAGCTCCAGAATGCCAAGTACAATATCATTGACGTAGCAGAAGCCTGCAGCCTCGGACTTTTTGGCGTGGTGCAGACCGCCGGCCCAGTTGATGGCAATGTCGGCCTGCCCGTGGTTGAGCTTCATGGCGCCGGCGATGGAGCCACCGGCCGCAAGCTGGCAGAGCTCGTAGAGGCCGTCAAAAACCGGACAGTCCTCACCGACGTTGAACCGGTGCAGCTGCCGCGAGTACTCGAACATGTTCTCGGGCGTGATGAGGCGGAGAAAGTTGAGGTAGTCGTCCGAGTGGAAGCGCGACATCTCGTCGTCGGTGGCGTAGTGCGGGCGATAGATCTCCATCTTGCGGTAGAGCCCGTAGTTGAGGATGAGGTTGTGGGTCATGCCCGACCGGATCGGCTTCATCGGGTGACCAGCAGCCAGATGGAAGGTCGGGATGGCGCCTGTGTGGGGAGAGGTTAGTTTTATGGAACACACTCGAGTGAGAGAGAGGACGGGGGGGGGGGCAGGGGGGGAGAGGAGGGAAGGGGGGACGTACTGTCATAGAAGTATGCGACACGACGGGAGTTTGACATGGTGTATGTATGTGGTGTATGGGCGAGTGGTTTGTGGTGGTGGTGGCGTGTATGTGTTTGGTGTGTGTGTGTGTGGGGCGGGGGCGTGGGTTGTGAGAGAGAGTGTGTGTGTGGGCTGGTGTGGCGTGGAGTGGTGTGTGGGATCGACGACAGTCAACAGGGGCAATGGTCATTGGTAAAGTCGCTCAAGGACATCGTCAGCCAATAGGAATGGATGGGAGGAGGGGGGAGGGGGAGGGGATGGGAGGGATGTCGGTGGAGGTGGAGGTGGTGGAGGGAGGGGGGCGGGCTATGTGAGTATGTGTGTATGCGTGTGTATGTGTGGGAGTGTGGGAGGGGCCGGGGTGTGGGGCGGCGGGTGGGGGGAGGAGCCATCGCTGAACGGTTGGTTGGCTTGACTGACAGAGGGGAAGGGAGGGAGGGAGGGAGAGGGACACGTGACTGAAGAGCACAGGCAGATAGAGTGCAACACAGGATCGGGGACGGTAGGTTGGGAGAGGGACGAAGGGATGGTGCGTGTGTGTGTGCGTGTGCGTGTGCGTGTGTGGTTGTGGTTGTGGTTGTGGTGGGTGAGTGCGTGTGTCGGCTGGTGGCAATGCGTAGAATCCTTACGTGTCGGGGCGGCAGAGATGGACTACGAGGCAAAGCGGCTGGAGAACATCCGACGGAATCAGGAGATGCTCAAGTCGCTAGAGTTGGATGCGTCGATGACGGCGCTAATGGCAAACGCGATGAGGCCGGTGGCAGCCAGCCTCGCCGAGGAGCATGGGGTGGCAGCCGAGGTAGCGGCAGCGCCGGTGGTGGTGGGCAAGAAGCGGCGGCGGGCACCGGCGCCGGATGCCAAGGCGCGGCAGAAGAAGGCGCGGGAGGCGGCGGCGCCGGTGAGGCAGTCGCGGCGGATCCGATCGCAGGTCGAGGCTGGGCGCGGGGTGACGTCGTACGCCGAGGAGGCGCTCGAGGGCGAGGCGAGGCCGGTGGCGAAGCGGAGCAAGGCGTTGGACACTGTGTCGGCATCGGGCAAGTCGGAGGAGTTTGACGATGTCGAGTTTGTGACGATGGAAGAGTACTTTACAGCGCGCGGCATCGAGCCCAAGGTTCGAGTTGTGGGCAAGTACGAGGGATGGGTGAACCCGGACATTGCGGCCGAGCACGGCATTCCCGACTCGGCCAGTGATGCGTGGCGGCAGGGCGGCGGCGGGCAGTTTTCGTTTGCCAACCCGATGGGCATCGGGTCGAAGAACAAAGTCAAGGGCGCCAAGCCGCGCGGGTGGTCGTCGGCCAAGTTCTGGTCGTCCAAGCTCCTCTGCAAGAACCCGAACGCTTACTTTTACCGCCACGTCGCGCCGGGCTGCGAGCGCGCGCTCGGCGAGTGGACTCGCGCCGAGCACGAGCTCTTCATCAAGGTCGCCGCCGAGCACGGCGCCGGCAACAAGTGGGGCCTCTTTGCCTCGTACATCCCCAACCGTGTCGGCTACCAGTGCTCGGCCTACTACCGGCACGTCATGCTCAAAGAGGGCATCATCTGGGATCCGAACTGGCTGATGGCGCCTAACGGAGTCCCGCACTACTTTGGCCCGCGGGTCCGGCGGCGGTCGTAGATGCGAGATGCAGAATAAAAAATGTGGGACAGAGGTATGGGGGGGGGGGGGAGGGGGAGGGGGGAGGGGTTGCCAGCCAAGCTTCGCCGAGTCTGGCTCGTTGGCCAGCCAGTGAGCGGCAGCGAGTGCGAATGACTCGGCGAGTCGGCGAGTCAGCGAGTCAGCGAGTCGGGCAAGTGGGTGTGTTTGGTGGAGGCCGGCAGACGCAACTCGGCACCGACTTGGCCATGGCTACGACGCCCGAGGCAAGCAGCGTGAGCGAATACACGGTGGTGATTATGGCCGGGGGCAAGGCTCGCGAGTTGCACCCGCTGACGGAAGACACGGCACTGTGCATGCTCCCTGTGGCCAACCGCCCGCTCCTCTCGTACCAGCTGGAGATGCTCGCGAGGTGCGGGACGAAGCACGCCATGGTGGTGGCGTCCAAGTCGTCGGCCAAGTCCATTATGCAGTGCCTCGAGTCGTACCCTGTCCGCGGCCTGGTGGCCTCTGTCGAGGCGACCGACGACGACGCAGGCTCGGCAGACGCGCTCCGCTCGGTCGCCGACCGCATTAAGACCGACTTTGTGGTTGTCTCGGGCGACATCATCTCAGACGTCATGCTCCAGCACGTCGCCGACGTCCACCGCATGAAGGACGCCACCCTCACCATGCTCCTTGCCGCGCCGCGGTCCAAGAGGCGGCCCGGCAAGGGCGGCAAGGCCGCCGCCGCCGCCAAGGCCGCCGCCGCCGCCGCCGCCAAGGCCGCCGCAGAGGTTCCGCTCGAGGACCGCGACGTTGTCGCCCTCAACGAGGACGACTCCCGCATCGTCATGATGGCGTCGGGGGCAGACTTTGACGCCAAGGGCAAGGCTTCGATGCGCAAGTCGCTGCTCCGCCGCTACCCGCGCCTCGCCGTCTGCTCCTCGCTCATGGACACACACGTGTACTTCTTCGCCCACTGGGTCCTCGACCTGCTCGCCGAGAAGACCTCGTTCAAGTCGATCAAGGCCCACCTCGTGCCGTTCCTCATCAACAAGCAGTTCCGCCGCAAGACGCTCTCGTCGCTGGCCCATCTTGCCGCTCCGGACCTCGCCCTCATGGGCATCGAGCCGGTGGCGCTCGGCCTCGGCGGCGGCGCCGACGACTCGCTCGCTCTCCCGCAGCAGCACTTTCTCTCTCGCTCGACTGGCGGCGAGAGCGAGACGCCCAAGGCTGGTGGCGACTCGCTCTCGGCCCGCGCTCTCTCATCAGGCCAGATCTCGCCTGCAGAGGTCGCCGCAGACCTCGTCCGCTGCCACTACGTCCTCGCCACCGACGTCTACGCCCTCCGCATCAACTCGATCGAGTCGTACAAGGCTGCCAACCGCGACGTGCCCGCAAAGAACCAGGTTTGCGACCTGCGCCCGCTCATTCCGCCCTCCTCGCGGTATCAGTTTATCGCAGACTCGGTCGAACTGACCAACATCAACGCCGTCGGATCCGAGTCGTGCGTCGGCGACTCGACAACGCTCGGCGACGGCGCCACCGTCAAGAAATCCAACATCGGTGCACATTGTACCATCGGCGCCAACGTCAAGATTGTCAACTCGGTCGTCATGGACCACGTCTCCATCGCTGACGACGCCGTCATCGCAAACTCGGTCGTCTGCGAGTCCGCCACCATCGGCGCCGGCGCGCGCCTTGAGAACTACACCGTCGCTGGCGGCGCCACCATCGAGCCGGCCGCTGACCACGACGGCAACTCGTTTGTCCCGCCGTCATAACACGAGAGAAGGAGTTCAATGGATTGGTTACTCGTCAGCCTCGACCTCGGGCTCGGCCTCAGCCTCAGCCTCAGCCTCGGGCTCGGCCTCGGGCTCGGCCTCAGCCTCGGGCTCGGCAGCATCAGCAGCATCGGCCTCATCCGCGGGCTCGGCCTCAACCGCGGGCTCGGCAGCAGGCTCGGGCTCGGCAGCAGGCTCGGGCTCGGCAGCAGGCTCGGGCTCGGCAGCAGGCTCGGGCTCGGCAGCAGGCTCGGGCTCGGCAGCAGCAGCCGGGGTCGAAGTGGTAGTGGTGGTGGTAGCAGTGTCGGCCGACGCCGACGCCGCACCTGCATTAGCTCCACCGGCCTTCTTGGCACGCCACTCCTCTTCGGGCGTGGCCTTACCGAAACCTTTGGAGTAGTCGCCCTTGGAAAGGAACTGCTTCTTGAAGCACGGCTTGGAAAAGAAGGTGCCATCCATCGAGGCGTACGTCGACGGCGAGAGCTTCTTCTTGCATCCGCACGAGCAGATAAAGCAGGTCTTGTGGAGCCTGTGGCAAGAGGGAGGGGAGTGAGTGAATTGCGATTCGATCGATGGTTGCCATGATTACAATCGTCGCCATCGTCCGCTCGCACTGTTCGATACGTTCGTTGCAAATCGATCGATGGTTGCCATGATTACAATCGTCGCCATTGTCCGCTCGCACTGTTCGATACGTTCGTTGCAAATCGATCGATGGTTGCCATGATTACAATCGTCGCCATCGTCCGCTCGCACTGTTCGATACGTTCGTTGCAAATCGATCGATGGTTGCCATGATTACAATCGTCGCCATTGTCCGCTCGCACTGTTCGATACGTTCGTTGCAAATCGATCGATGGTTGCCATGATTACAATCGTCGCCATTGTCCGCTCGCACTGTTCGATACGTTCGTTGCGTCCGTTTGTGCGTTCGTTACGTTCGTTCGTTCATTGCGTCTGTTCGCCATTGCAAAGAAATTGGTCACAACGCAAAGCGACGTGGCCGACAACAGGAGGGAAGTACAAACCAGTGGCGGAGTCAGGAAGGATATAGGAGGTGCATGAAACCCCATACTTGAACCTTGCCCAACGTCATACCCGTAGATGGCGTGTGGGCGACACATGAGCACGCGGCGTGTCGTAGCCCGAGCCGCCCTTTCGGGCGAAAGGCGGGTGAGCGCAGGCCGCATGCTCACGGGTGGAGGGAATAGAGGGGAGGGAAGGGAGAACGTACACAGCACCATCAACAGTGAGCGATTCCATGGGGTATGCAGACTTGGCGCACACCGTGCACTTGGGCGATCCACCAAACACGCGCGGCATGATTGACTGAGAGTGAGGGTCAGGTATGCCTCGTTCTGGTCACGCTCGCCAAACTGGAGCTCTCGCAGATGTCACGCCAACAGCTCGCGCCACTGCACTGCGAAGTCATGCCAAGCTGTTCCATGCTCAAGATGTACTATCTAGGGCCAAGTTATTATTAAGGGTCAATGCGTGACTAGCTACATGATGGTGTATTTGTACTCGTCCGCCGATGGGCCATCCCAGACCGAAGGAACTGGGGCCAGCGTCGGTGGCGGGAAACGCCCGCCGAGGCCGAGGGTGAAGCCAATCTTGAAGAAACTCGCCGCGATGGGAAGCGGGAGGTAGTTGTCGGTATCCGAGCCGGCCGTATATTCATGAACCACCACGACTTGGCAGCCTCGCATCCGCGCCAGCGTGATGTAAATGCCTGAGCTGTTGAGCGGATCATTGTGAGCAAAGACACGCTCAGGGTAGATGTAGATGAGCACCGTGTCTGGTCTCGCGAACATCATGTTGATCATGCCCGCACCCGAGACGCCGATGATGACCGTTGCCCGGCGGACTGCAGCCGCGATGTCCTTTACGGACACCGCCGCAAAGTCAACAGCTTCGACAGAGACTCCGGAGCTCTCGAGCCAGGTCATCATGGCCTCCTTCACACCCGGGCCCCACCTACGCCCATTCGCAGCATGTTGGCGGGAGATAATGAGCACGTGATGCTCGGTGCGCGGCTCGGCCAGTCGCTCCAGATCAAGTTCTGTAAGACCTGAACGCGATCCTGGCGTCTTCGCACCCTCCACTCCGAGCGCCGGCTCGAGCGGCTCGCCGGTGGCAACATAATAGTACCAGCGCGAAAAGTACGAGAGCACCTTCGTCGACTTGACTGTAAAACGAATGCCAGCGTTGAGATCAAGTGCCGTGGCCTG
This sequence comes from Thecamonas trahens ATCC 50062, assembly GCF_000142905.1. NCBI lineage: Eukaryota > Apusomonadida > Apusomonadidae > Thecamonas > Thecamonas trahens. The sequence goes on from NW_013657661.1 coordinate 366,343, forward strand.
GCCGGCAACCACCCGCGCGAAGCAGTGCGATGGATCCGGCTCTGTGATGATCTCGTCCGCCAGATGTGGGAGCAGCCCGAGCAGGGTAGGCCCGGCCGAATGATCTCCGATTGAAGTGACCCAATAGGCGATGATGACCTTAGTCGTGTTGACCCGACAAGCCTCGGGCCAGCTGTCGTCACATTGCAACAGTGACGGATCGTCGAGCTCATAGAGCGTGCCGAACGTTCGCATAAAGCCGTTGTGAAAGTCATGCCAGAAAGTGTTGGTCCAGGGTTCATGGGCCACAAAGAGGGTGCGGTTGTCGGGGATGGTGCACGATGAGCCGGAAAAGCCGACGTCGACGAGGAGGCCCTCGTGCCATTCCGCAATCCCGACCTTGCCCAAGCGCTGTGGAGCGGGATCGCCTTCGTTGGTTGCCGACAGCGGCGGCTGGGCGTTGATCGTCACAGTCGCACCCCTATAGTCCAACGAGTTCGAGATCGATGCGCCTACATTGAACGCGAGGCACGCCGCTGTAGATTCATGGATGAGGTACGGGAGATCCTCCGGGACCACCACAGCGCAGCACGAAACTGGCTCGCCAGCAGTCTCGATTACTGAGCGGGTGATGCTGACTCCTGCAAACCCAGTGAAGTTGAGCAGCTCGCCAACATCATGTGTGCCGAGCTCGCCGACCATCGGCAGGGCAAGAGAGCATGTCGCGGCCGGGTTGCGAAACGTGGCGTGCGGGGTATAGTCGGAGAAAGTAAAGCGAGAGATATTGATTGGCACAAAAGGTGACGGTTGCGGTGGTGGGGAGGGAGGCGGAGGTGGCGATGGTGGAGGCGGCGGTGGTGGTGATGGTGGAGGCGGAGGTGGCGATGGTGGAGGCGGCGGTGGTGGTGATGGAGGCGGCGGCGGTGGTGATGGAGGAGGCGGCGACCGCGCCAGGGTTGTTGTTCTTCCGCCGACCCAGTGCCCTATTGGGGTCACAGACATGTCGAAGCCACCAAGCCCATACATCACGAGCAAGGCTATGTTGAAGGCAACCGCCAGTTGCACATACCGCATGCCGCGCATCCCCTATCTGCTCAATGCGGCTGGTCAGTGTGAGTGGGTAGGCGGTGCGAGTCGAGCCATCCCTGCATTATTGCGACACTTGTGGCATGCATGCACATACAGCGAGAGTTGAGGAGGTGGAATGGGGGAGGGGGGATGGTGTGTTTGCATGTGTGTGTGTGTGTGTGGGGGGGGTGGAGCTGTACAAGCATGTACGTACTGGCGTGTGAAGAAAGTACGTGTATGTGAATGTGTGTGTGTGTATCCGGGTGTTTCTATTCTCTGGGTGGTGGAGTGAACGACGGGCAACTGGTTGTTGTGAGAAATATGGCATGCAACACAAAACAGCTACACATTGTGGGTTAAGAGGGCAACTCGCCCAGACGCCAGACGGTCCTCCCCCCCCCCGATGACGCAGGTTTTCTGAATTACGATAGTGCATAGTGTAACAGGTCCATTCCTTAGGAGTAATGTCTCATCGAGTCGACAATGCCTATGGTAGGGGGAGGCGGGGGGGGGTGGCTGTTTCGAGGGGGGGGGGGGGGGTCAAAGTCGCGGCAACCAGCCTGTTTGATCTCTTTCTCGCCTCCACCTTGCCACCATGGACACAGATGACAGCACTATGTATATGAATATGCTAGGCTTGTTGCAGGGAACACAACCATGTGTATGGATGGACGATGCGCGCACGTTCACACATCCCGCCCGTCATCCCCACCCTGCCGTCTCGCTGCCACCCTTGAAGCCTGCCTCTCAATCGGTATTCATTGAGCTGGGCATGATGGCACCCGCTCCCTCGTGCTTGTTTGAGGTTGCCACTGCGTGCGCCTGGTTAGTTCTGCCCTACTACATCGGCCTGCCTTGGGAGGGTCAACCTAGAAATTCTCGATGTGGGATCGTGCTGCCTTGCCTCGGTGCTCTTTCGCGTCGGGCCGCCACCTCGCCACGCCGCCGACCGAACCACCGCTCGCGGTGCCCCCTTCCCCCCACCCTACCCTACCCCACCCTTTCCCCGACCACTCCTCACTCTTCACTCTCCAAACCAGCCTGTCTAGCCATGTACACCTGGGGACTCGTGATCGGACTCGTGGCAGCGCTGGCTGTGGTCTCTGTCGCCGGCGCCCCGCTCCCGGTCATCGGCATGGAGCTGTCCGAGGTCAAGGTGCTCGTCTCACAGGTCCTGGGGCTGGCCATTGTGGCCGGCTCGGTCATTCTTAAGCTTCCGCAGGTTATCAACATTGTCCGCGCTGGTTCGGTGGCAGGCATCTCGGGCCTCTCGTTCTACCTCGACGTGGCAGTCTTCGCTATTACCACCACCTACAACGTGCTCGAGGGCAACCCGTTTTCTACCTATGGAGAGGCCGCCATCATCCTCGCCCAGAACCTTGTCCTCGTCGTCATGTACTGGCACTACGCCGCACCGCCGGTCGCGTGGTCTGAGCGTATCGCCGTCTCGGTCTTTGGCGCTGCGCTCGTCTATGGTATGATCGTCCTCCCGGCTGACCTCCGCTGGATCCTCCCGCTCTCCACCATCCCCTCGGCCTGCGCCGCCCGCATCCCTCAGATCATCGCCAACTTTGCCAACGGCCATACCGGCCCGCTCTCGCTCATCACCTTTTTCCTCAACTTTGGCGGCTCGCTCGCCCGCGTCTTTACCACTCTCACCCAGGTCAACGACGTCTGGCTCGTTCTCGGCTTTATCATCGGCACCGTTCTCAACGGCGTCATCGTCGTCCAGATCATCGCCTACTGGTCCCGCACCAAGGCTGTCCTCGCCGCCGACGCTGCCGCCAAGACCAAGTAGAAGTGAATCGAAAAGCCGTCCCCCATCCAGCCGCCCAGCCCCTTGCCCCGGTCACGCTCCGGTGGCAGAACACCGCGCCCACTGCCCTCCCCCTCCCCCACCCCACCTCCCCCCCCCCCCCCCACAAAAAACACACAACCGCACACAACGACCACCCCAACCACTCCTCCATCCCCACCCCGCCCCCATCATTCCGCTTTCCATGTCCGGATTATCCACGCCCTCGCAGGTCACCGGCATCCGGACGGTCAAGTCGCACCTGGCCCTGGACTCGCTCGACCCGCCACCGCACGACCTGCCTGCCCTCTCCATCCTCCATCCACCGGCTCCACGGACGGTATTTGATCCTCCAACACCCCCACCCACTCCGCCGCCAACCTCGCCGCTCTCTTCCACCAGCTCGCTGCTTCCGCTGGAAGAGCCCGACCGCTCCTCGCCTCGCAGCCGTCTCGACACCGCTCGCCTCGCGCCGGCGGCCACCACCACCGCTGTCGCGACGGCTACTACCGCCGCCTCGGCAGTCATCGCACCGCTTCTTGTCCCACACGCGCTTGTCGCAGCTGTGTGGTTCGTTCCAGCTGTGGTTGTCACCGCTGCTGCATCGGTCGTCTCAGCCCAGGCCTCGGCGGGCACCATCGATCCGCTTGTCCTCGCCACCTCGGCGCGCAACGCTGCCGCGCTTGGGTTGGGCCTCGCACTGGGCATTTGGCTCACCGGCCTTGTTGCTACCAACACCGTGCTCGCCATCGACTGCTCCCGCCCGGGCCTGGCCTCGCCGGAAGTCTGCAGCCAGGCGCCGCTCATGTGGACCGCCATTGTCGCTGCAGGCTGGGTCCTCCCTTCCCTCGTCGTCGCGCCGCTCAGCTATCGCCTTCTTGCTGCAGCTCGAAGGCTGAGCGCTGAGCACGGCCGACTCGCATCGCGGCCCAACGCAGCGCCCAAGTTTTTGTCGTTCCGAGCCTGGTTCGTAGCAGTCCGCGCGGGCCGCGCGGGCGCGCTTGACACCAATGCTCGTCGCAGTGCCCATGGCTCGCCACGCGCCGACGCGCCGCGGACGGTGGCTGTTAGCAAGCGACCAGGCGGGAACTACCCCGACAACGCGGTCTCATCGACCAAGTACACCTTGCTCTCGTTTGTGCCGCGGAACTTGATGGAGCAGTTCTCGCGGTTTATGAATGTCTACTTTCTGCTCATCGCCACGCTCCAGCTCAACCCGACTCTGGCGCCGGTCAACCCGCTCACCACGTGGATCCCTCTCATTCTCATCTTTACCGCCTCGGCAGTCCGCGAAGCGTTCGACGACATCGAGCGGGCGCGCCGCGACGCCGCGGTCAACGCCCGCCCGGTCCTGGTCGCGTCTGGGCCTGACTGGGCGTCAGTTCCCTCGCGCCGGCTCCATGTTGGCTCGCTCGTTCTCCTCCACCAGGACGAGCTCGTGCCAGCTGATCTGGTCGTCCTTGCCACGTCGGCGCCCAATGGCTCTGCCGCTTTTGTCGAGACTGCTAACCTCGACGGCGAGACCGACCTCAAGGCTCGCGCTGCGCCTCCCGCCACCTCGGCTCGACTCACCTCGCGCGGCGACTCGCCTGATCCGCGACTGTGGGACGACGTTGTCGTCACCGCGCCGGCTCCAGACCCCCACCTCTACGCCTTTGACGCCCAGCTCGTCGTCACACCGCACGACGCCGATGCCGGAGACTCGTCCGACGCCGCACTCATTCCACTCACTCCCGACTCACTTCTCTTGCAGGGATCGGTGCTCAAGCAGGTTGCGTTTGCCGTCGGTGTCGTTGTTTACACTGGGTGCGAGACCAAGCTGGCCAACAACAAGTCGCCTCCGCGCGGCAAGACGACTGCCCTTGACGATGCCATCAACAGCTTCACCCGGACCATTTTTTGCATCCAGCTTGCAGCGGCGGTCGTCCTTGGCTTTGCCGGCAACGCGACCAAGGCCGTGCTTGCGCCGCGTGCGCTGTACCTGGCCTACCCTGCGTCCGAGTGGAGTCAGCTCTCGCCGTGGGCATCGGTGGTCCTCCCGCTCCGCTTCCTGCTTCTCATCTCGTACATGATTCCTATCTCGCTCAAGATCACACTCGAGATGCTCAAGACCTTTTACGCCGCGCTCATTGGATGGGATCTTGCGCTCTACCACGCTGAGACCGATACGCCCGCCGCCGCAGTCTCGACTGGCCTCGCGGAAGACCTCGGCGTCATCACCCACGTCCTCACCGACAAGACTGGAACGCTGACCAACAACGAAATGGCGCTCGACTCGCTCGCCTGGGACGGCCTTGTCTATCACACCAGCCACGAGCAGCCGGCCCTGGTCTCGGCCCTCGACAACGGAGTTCACGCAGCGCTTGGCCTCGTGACTGCCATGGCAGTCTGCCATAATGCAGTCCCACTGGGCTCGGACGCATACGCGCACTCACGGGATTTAGGCCAGCTCTCGTGGTCGGCGGCGTCGCCGGACGAAGAGGCATTGGTGGCCGGCGCTGCAGGCCTCGGGTACGTGTGCGTGAGACGGTCTGCGCCGCCGGACTCTGCTCGTGGATGGTTGCTGGATGTCCATGCCCGGGCCGCCATCGGCACCTCGGAGCCACTCATCCAACCTGTTGCTGTTGTGGCTCACCTCGCGTTTTCATCAGAGCGCAAGCGGTCGGGCGTGCTAGTCCGCTTTGAGCCATCGGTAGCTGAGCGCGGGCCGCTTGCCGGCGGCCTCGCGGCTTTCGGTGAGTATGTGCTCTTTGTCAAGGGTGCCGACTCGAGCGTCTTTCCGCGGCTTCGCGCCGCCGACTCTTCTGCCGCCGAGCGACTGGAAGGCTCACTTCTGCGGTTCGGCACTGCCGGTCTGCGGACGTTGGTGTACGGCTATCGGGTTGTGCCGCGCGTCGAGGCCGAGCAGTGGCTGGCTGGCCTCGATGCGGCACGAGCTTCGATGAGGCACCGGGCGCAGCGAGTGGCGGCTACGTACGCTGCGCTTGAGCGCGGGCTGACGCTCCTCGGCGCATCAGCGGTGGAGGACAAGCTCCAGGAGGGCGTGCCCGAAACTATTGCCCAGCTCCGAAAGGCCGGCATTCGGTTCTGGATGCTGACCGGCGACAAGGAGTCGACAGCACGGCAAATTGCGATCTCGTGCAACTTGGTCGGTAACCACGGGGCAGCGGTAGTGCCGCTCACAAGCATTGCGCGTGCGCCGAACGAGGTCCATGCCATTCTTGGCGAGGCGTCGCGGAACATGGGACCGGAGACATCGCTCGTCATCGACGGCGCGTCGCTGCGGATTGTACTGAGCTCTGCGCGCGAGTACTTCGTGCGGCTGGCGCTGTCGGCGGCAGCCGTGGTCTGCTGTCGCATGTCGCCAGACCAAAAGGCCGAGCTAGTGCGTGAGGTGCAGGCTTTAGGGCGCGGAGCACGGACGCTGGCCATCGGTGATGGCGGCAACGATGTGGCCATGCTCCAGGCTGCTGCGGTCGGCGTCGGCATCTCGGGACGCGAGGGCCTGCAGGCCGCACGAGCGGCCGACTACGCTGTGGCGCAGTTCCGGTTCCTCGGACGGCTGCTTCTTGTCCACGGGCGATATGCTTACACTCGGACAGCCTACGTGGCTCAGTACTGCTTCTACAAGTCGATCTACCTCTGCTCGGTCCAGGTCTTCTACAATGGACTTGCTGGCTACTCGGGCATCTCGTACTTCAACACCTTTGCGCTCACGCTCTACAACGTGGCCATCACCGGGCTGCCGATCCTTTCGTATGCCCTCGACCGCGACGTGCCGATTGCACTTGCGATGGCAAATCCCGGCCTCTACCAGCACCGACTTCCGTGCTCGGTGGCATCGCTCACGCGGTGGATGGGCCTCGGCGTGGCACAAGGCGGCGTGGCGCTTGGTGTAGCGCTGCTCGGCGCTGGCCATGTCGGGTTTGACGCCGTCTCGATGGTCACCTACTCGATCCTAGTCCTTGTCACCCTTGCCATGCTCAGCATTGGCCTCCGCGCGCCCAACGCCATCCACGCCAGTGTCCTCGGCGCCACGCTCCTCACCTATTTCGTCCTCGTCTCGATCTACTCGTCCATTCCTCGGCTCGCGTTTTTTGGCACCATGGGCCGACTCGCCACCGAGCCTACAGTCTGGCTCTCTGTCGTCCTCGGCACGTCCATCTCCCTTATCCTCCCCGCTCTCCAGGTCGGACTCCAACGGCGGCGAGTCGCACCTGTGGGCAACAGCAGCGATGGCAACAGTGACGGCGCGAGCACGCGACTTTTGCCGATGTCGATGTCATAAATAGAAAACTTCCATATGTGTCGTCTGCAGTCTGCAAGTAGTGGACGTGGCGATGGGGGCATGGTGGCTGTGACGGCGGAGGTGGTCCGTCCGTTCCAAACTGTCTGACACTTGCTCACTCCACTCGCCGTGGAACTCCACCACCACCACCACCACCACCACCACCACCACCCCACTCCCTCCCCAGGACTCACCAACAAGGGATCATGGGTGGCTCATCGTCCAAGCATTCAAAGCTCTTTGACAGTATGTGTGTGCGAGTGAGAAGGGGGAGGGGGGGGGGGGGGGGGGGGTGAGGGGCGAGCGGGTGCCTGACGCCTGACTCTGTCGCCTCCTTGCTAGCTCACTGCTGCCACTGGGCATGACATCTCATCAGCCACCAGCCACCAGCAGCCACCACCACCACCACCACCACCACCACCACCACCAAGCACTCACCATGACCATCGCCGTAGAACTCTTCGCAAATGCCATCGATCTCATCAGGCAGTCGGCACACTCGCACGAGCTGGATAGGGTAATGGAGGCGGCGATGGAAGGCGATACAGAGGCGGTCGAGCAGCTGCGCCACGAGCAGCAGGAGAAGGCCATGGAGATGAATCGGGCGGTGCTAATGGAGCTGTGGAACGAGTTTGATGAAAATGGCGACGGCGTACTGTCACGTGAGGAGAACCGGAGGCTGGTTCACCAGTACCTCGTCGCCTCCAAGATCCACCTGCCCAAGGTCATGGAGGAGTCGCTGCGGGTCTCGATGGAGCTGGGCCTGAGCGCGATCGAGGCCCAGGATCCAAGCATGGCGCATGACATGCGCAAGGAGCTCAAGGCTGTGATGAAGACCATCAAGAAGGATTTGACTGCAGGCGTGGTCTCCGTCCTCGACGAAATCCTAGCCAACGTCGACGAGACCGCAGACGCCCTGCTTGCCGAGATGGACATCGACGGCGACGGCCAAGTCGACCGCGAGGAGTTTATCACCAAGTTCCTCGCCGCCACCTCGGCAGTCATCAAGCCGGAGCGGTTCCAAGCGGCCACGTCGTCAGCCATGGCTGCTGCTAACGAGGCGCTGCACGGCGAAGAGTAACTCCTCACCGACGATGTACTCGCTTCACCCTCAAGCGGCTTTCCTTCAGCTTTAAAATCTACTTCTCAGCCGCGGTGCTGATGTGAGCTGTGGCGTGGGCCCGGGCCACGGAGCGGCGACGAGAGGTTGGGGCCGATGTTAGACCGCGTTGATGGCACGATGTAGCGGACAGGCGAGGAGACCGGGACCGGAACGGCAACCGGGACGGCAATATACTTGGTCTCAGTCTTGGTCTTTCCGGTCTTGGTCCGGGACGACGACGACGACTTTGACTTTGACGTCGATGAGGCGCGCGAGCGGGAGCGGGCCTTGGGTGGCGTCGACGGGCGCGACCGGCGCTTCGATCCGCTGGTCTTGCGGGCCGAGCGGCGGATCGGCTCCTCTGAAGTCGAGAGCGAGGTCGAGAGTGAGGTCGAGAGCGACGATTCGTCGTCAACGGTTGCCCGCGACGGAATTGGCGGTGGCGACGCAAAGAATGGCGGCGTGGCAAGGTATGGCGGCATCGGTGAGGCGTAGCGGCCGCGCATGTACATGTCAGTGCGCGGCGGCGGTGAAGCATACGAGCCCATAGATGCAAGCGATGAGACCCTGCGGTGCGGAACGGTCGACATCGACGACGGCGTCTCGGTCGAGTACACAACCAGGGCTCGCGAGTCAATGCTCGACTCGGTTTGAGGCGTTGCGCTCGGCGCTGACACTGGCCGCTCGCGGCGGAGCGGAGTGTCCGGTGCGTCGGCCAGGCTTGGAACGGCAGACTGCATCTCGATGAGGGCATCGAGCTGGGCCTGGAGCTGGCGCGACTCGGCCTGAGCCAGACTCAACTCGTTGCGCATGCGCTCGCGCTCGAGCACATCCCAATGGACCACATCCTCCTTCCCTGACGCGTACAGCTCTTCCTCCAGGTCGGCGATGCGCTTGCGCAGCTCCTGCTCTACGATCTGTTCGAACAAGACTTCGGTGTCGGAGATGAGGTGCGACGACTGCAGCGTCGACGGAAGAACGGTGTCAAGCAGCTCGTTTCGCTGCGACAGGAGCTCGTTGTAGGAGGCGCGCAGGTTGTCGAGCTCGCTGCTGAGATCCTCGTTGGCGCCTTCAGACGTCGCTAGCGTCTCCTGTACGTCGGCCAGCTGGCTGGTCAGAAGCTCCTTGGACGAGGTGAGGAGCGCAGCACGCTCGCGCTCGCGCTCAAGCTCGGTCTGCAGCTCGGAGAGACGCTTGTCGCGCGACTTGGCAGCAGCAGCGGCAGCCTTTTTGGCGGCAGAAAGCTCCGACTCAAGGTCCATGTTTGCATCAATAAGAGCGTCGAGCCGGCTCTGAAGATCCGCGGCGCGGGCCTCGGCAGATGCAACAGCACGTTCAACCTCATCGCGCGAGACGCGCTCCGGGGAGAGCAGCTCGCGGGTGAGCGAGGTCGTGGCGTTGGTTAGCGACGAGTGCTCAGCGGTAAGCTTGTCGACATCCTGGCGGAGGAGAACGCGCTCCGAGTTGCAGACAGTGAGTGCCGCCACAGAATCGGCAAGCTCCGTCTCGAGCTCAGCAACACGAGTGCGGAGCGATGCAGCCTCGGCACGAGCTTCTAGAAGTTTTTCGACGGTCGTCTCGACAGTGGAACCTTCCGTGGTCCGGGCATCAAGCGCAGCACGGAGCGCCGCAGCATCGGCCACAGCAAGATCACGCTCGGCCTTGGTGTCAAGCAGCTGGCGGAGCGTCGACTCGACCCCAGAGGTATCTGCGAGCGCGGCGCGGAGCGCGGCGAGTTCGGCGACGGCCTCGTCACGCTCGACAGAAGCAGCTGCAAGCTGATCGCGCAAGGCGTCGGCGTCCTCAACCAGCTCGTCGCGAAGCACGTCGAGTTGGCCACGGAACGCATCGAGCTCCAAATGGAGGTCGCGTACGTCGGTGCGGGCGGCGTCACGCTCAGCCGAGGCAGCAGCAAGCTGGCTTTGGAGCGAGTCGAGTTGCTCGTAAGTGTCGGCAGTCTCGGCTTCAAGAGCCTCGAGCCTGATTTGAACGGCATCAGCGCCCGCGCGAGCAATGTCACGCTCAGAGGTTGTAGTCTCAACTTGGTTGCGGAGTGCGTTGGCGTCAGCACGAGCAAGGTCGCGCTCGGTAGTGGCAGCTTCGAGCTGCTCACGCAGTCCGTCAGTGTCAGCACCGATCTGCTCGCGGAGAGCATCGAGTTCGGTACGCAGCCCATCGGCATCAGCACGAGCAAGGTCGCGCTCGGTAGTGGCAGCTTCGAGCTGCTCACGCAGTCCGTCAGTGTCAGCACCGATCTGCTCGCGGAGAGCATCAAGTTCGGTACGCAGCCCATCGGCATCAGCACGAGCAAGGTCGCGCTCGGTAGTGGCAGCTTCGAGCTGCTCACGCAGTCCGTCAGTGTCAGCATCGAGCTGTTCGCGGAGAGTATCGAGTTCAGTACGCAGCCCATCGGCATCGGCACGGGCAAGGTCGCGCTCGGTAGTGGCAGCTTGAAGCTGCTCGCGAAGTGCATCAATCTCAGTCCTCAGCCCATCGGCATCAGCACAAGCAGCATCGCGCTCGGTGACAGCAGCTTCGAGCTGCTCGCGCAGTCCGTCAGTGTCAGCACCGAGCTGTTCGCGGAGAGTATCGAGTTCGGTACGCAGCCCATCGGCATCAGCACGAGCAGCATCGCGCTTGGTGGCGGCAGCATCGAGCTGCTCGCGAAGTACATCGAGCTGTTCGCGGAGAGTATCGAGTTCGGTACGCAGCCCATCGGCATCAGCACGAGCAGCATCGCCCTTGGTGGCGGCAGCATCGAGCTGCTCGCGAAGTACATCGAGCTGTTCGCGGAGAGTATCGAGTTCAGTACGCAGCCCATCGGCATCAGCACGAGCAAGGTCGCGCTCGGTAGTGGCAGCTTCGAGCTGCTCACGCAGTCCGTCAGTGTCAGCACCGATCTGCTCGCGGAGAGCATCAAGTT
>NW_013657661.1:377603-381114 GCF_000142905.1 Thecamonas trahens ATCC 50062
AGTATCGAGTTCAGTACGCAGCCCATCGGCATCAGCACGAGCAAGGTCGCGCTCGGTAGTGGCAGCTTGAAGCTGCTCGCGAAGTGCATCAATCTCAGTCCTCAGCCCATCGGCATCAGCACAAGCAGCATCGCGCTCGGTGACAGCAGCTTCGAGCTGCTCGCGCAGTCCGTCAGTGTCAGCACCGATCTGCTCGCGGAGAGCATCAAGTTCGGTACGCAGCCCATCGGCATCAGCACAAGCAGCATCGCGCTCGGTGACAGCAGCTTCGAGCTGCTCGCGCAGTCCGTCAGTGTCAGCACCGATCTGCTCGCGGAGAGCATCGAGTTCGGTACGCAGCCCATCGGCATCAGCACGAGCAAGGTCGCGCTCGGTAGTGGCAGCTTCGAGCTGCTCACGCAGTCCGTCAGTGTCAGCACCGAGCTGTTCGCGGAGAGCATCGAGTTCGGTACGCAGCCCATCGGCATCAGCACGAGCAAGGTCGCGCTCGGTGGTAGCAGACTCGAGCAGATCACGCAATCCGTCGGCATCAGCACGGGCAGCATCGCGCTCGGTGGCGGCAGCATCGAGCTGCTCGCGAAGTACATCGAGCTGTTCGCGGAGAGTATCGAGTTCGGTACGCAGCCCATCGGCATCAGCACGAGCAAGGTCGCGCTCGGTGGTAGCAGACTCGAGCAGATCACGCAATCCGTCGGCATCAGCACGGGCAGCATCGCGCTCGGTGGCGGCAGCATCGAGCTGCTCGCGAAGTACATCGAGCTGTTCGCGGAGAGTATCGAGTTCGGTACGCAGCCCATCGGCATCAGCACGAGCAAGGTCGCGCTCGGTAGTGGCAGCTTCGAGCTGCTCACGCAGTCCGTCGGCTTCGGTATCAAGCTGCTCGCGAACTGACGTCAGCTCATCCTCGCACTGCCGCAGTTTCTCTTCGCTCTCTGCAGCGACACTCTCGAGGCGCGCCACGTCGGCTCGGGCGTCCACCAGAGCTTGTGTCAAACTGGCAGAATCGACATCACGCTCCATCTCAATCGCCTCAATCTTCGACGAAAGCTCCGCCTGACCGGCAAGAAGCTCGTCGCGATCGACTTCAAGCTCATCCACCTTGCTTTCCAGATCGTCGTGATCCCGCTCCAACTCCTGGCATCTCGCCTCGAGCTCGTCGCAGGCGAGCTCAGCACTCTCAGCCCGTTCCAGCAGAATCTTACGCTCAGCAGCAGCCGCGGCACATCGTGCAACCAGCTCATCACGCTCATCTTCGACCGCAACCAGGCCAACTTGTGAGACCTTGAGCGCAGCCCCCGCTCGCGCAAGCTCTGACCGCAACGTCTCAATCTCTGCAGCTGCACCCTCGCACTCTGCGCGCGCGCGCCAAAGATCTCCATTCGCAGCCTCAAGTCGACCGTCCTCTCGGCAATGGCTCCACGGGCATCCAGCAGCGCTGTCTGTGCTGCTGCAAGTTCGACAAGAATTGCCTGTCGCTGCATCTCGTTAGCAGCCACCTTGCGCCGCAGCGCCTCTCCCACGCTTCGCAGCGCATCGGCCTCGCTGGCTGCTTCAGCACGATCGCGGGCGAGCCGCTGGATCCGCTTCAGCATGTCCTCACTCGACGCACCCACAGCAGCGAGTGCCTCCTCAAGCTCAGCCTGCAGCCGACGAACAGTTGCTTCGGCGCGCGCATGCGCAGCACGACTGGCAGAAAGCTCCATTTCGACCACGGTTTCACCACCAGTAAACGACTCCGAAGAGTTGGTGGTGCCAACAGCATCGGTACTACCAACCTGAGAGAGTGCAGCCTCGCTCCGGCTTGCGTCAAGCAACAGGCGTAGACGATCCACCTCGCCCATAGCAGTGTCGCGCTCGCCCATAACGTCGGCCAAAGACGACATCGAGTCAGCCAGCCGCCCTGCCAGAGAGACAAAGGCCTCCATTGTCTCTGCCACTGGCACTTCGTCACCAAGCTCTGCAAGAAGAGCCTGCACACGTGCAAGCTCTGGCTCAATCGTGTCCGCCGCGGCAGTTGTAGGAAGAACCATCCGTGTAGCAGAGGCAACTTCTGCCAGCTCAGCATGCCCGTGATACACACCTTCTGCGACTTGGTGTGAGTTGGTGCCTTGGTGGGAAGCAGTCTCAAGCGTGTCCAGCATGTCGCGCAAATGGCGGAGCTCGCCTTGCGCTTCGGCCTCAGCAGCAGCAGCCAGAAGTGCCTCTGCGCCCAAGCGCGCCACCTCGGCTTCCAAATCACTAATCCTACACTGCGCCGCAATATGATCATCCACCACAGGTGTTGTACCTTCTGTGGCCGTATCTGCTACGGGCTCTGCTTGGCGATCCGCCAGCTCCACCTTTGCGGCTGCCAGCTCAGTCTCCAATTCAGCAACATAGTCCAGGGTGGGGCGCGATGAAAGATCACGCTCTGCCTTGGCGAGCTGGAGCTCAACAGCAGCAAGCTTGTCTGTGAGCCCATCCGTTGCACTCTCGGTTGACTTGGATGACAACTTCTTCGTCGCCTTCAGCTCACGCTCCAGAACAGCTACGCGACTGGCAAGCTCATCAGCGGCAGATGCCTGGCGCTTCAGGACCTGGTTCTCCACCTCCAGACGAGCCACAGTCTGTGCGGCCTCCTCCAGACGTGCTTCCGTGCTGTTGAGCTGCGCTTTCAGCTGTTCACAATCCAGTGTCCCAGCATCCTCCAGCTCACGCTCGGCTATCTCCAGCTGTTTGACGAGCACCTGGCGCTCAGCCTCGGCCCGCTTGCTGGTCACGCTGCAAGCCTGCAGCTGCCCTTCGACTCCTGCCAAATTTTGCTCGAGCACCTCCTTCTCGGCCTCAAGCCTGACCACAGCCTCGTCCTTGGCCGTCACCTCGGCTTCCAGCTCGGCCACACGTGCTGCGCTGGTCGCAGCGTCGGCAGCCTGCTCATCTGCAGCCGCAATCCGCCGCTCGAGAACCTCCTTCTCGGCCTCAAGCCTGACCACAGCCTCGTCCTTGGCCGTCACCTCGGCTTCCAGCTCGGCCACACGTGCTGCGCTGGTCGCAGTGTTGGTAGCCTGCTCATCTGCAGCCGCAATCCGCCTCTCGAGAACCTCCTTCTCGGCCTCAAGCCTGACCACAGCCTCGTCCTTGGCCGTCACCTCGGCTTCCAGCTCGGCCACACGTGCTGCGCTGGTCGCAGCGTCAGCAGCCTGCTCATCTGCAGCCGCAATCCGCCGCTCAAGCACCTCCTTCTCGGCCTCAAGCCTGACCACAGCCTCGTCCTTGGCCGTCACCTCGGCTTCCAGCTCGGCCACACGTGCTGCGCTTGTCGCAGTGTCGGTAGCCTGCTCATCTACAGCCGCAATCCGCCGCTCAAGCACCTCCTTCTCGGCCTCAAGCCTGACCACAGCCTCGTCCTTGGCCGTCACCTCGGCTTCCAGCTCGGCCACACGTGCTGCGCTTGTCGCAGTGTCGGTAGCCTGCTCATCTACAGCCGCAATCCGCCGCTCAAGCACCTCCTTCTCGGCCTCAAGCCTGACCA
>NW_013657661.1:381776-397021 GCF_000142905.1 Thecamonas trahens ATCC 50062
GGCCTCAAGCCTGACCACAGCCTCGTCCTTGGCCGTCACCTCGGCTTCCAGCTCGGCCACACGTGCTGCGCTGGTCGCAGCGTCAGCAGCCTGCTCATCTACAGCCGCAATCCGCCGCTCGAGAACCTCCTTCTCGGCCTCAAGCCTGACCACAGCCTCGTCCTTGGCCGTCACCTCGGCTTCCAGCTCGGCCACACGTGCTGCGCTGGTCACAGCGTCGGCAGCCTGCTCATCTGCAGCCGCAATCCGCCGCTCGAGAACCTCCTTCTCGGCCTCAAGCCTGACCACAGCCTCGTTCTTGGCCGTCACCTCGGCTTCCAGCTCGGCCACACGTGCTGCGCTGGTCGCAGCGTCAGCAGCCTGCTCATCTACAGCCGCAATCCGCCGCTCGAGAACCTCCTTCTCGACCTCAAGCCTGACCACAGCCTCGTCCTTGGCCGTCACCTCGGCTTCCAGCTCGGCCACACGTGCTGCACTGGTCGTAGCGTCGGCAGCCTGCTCATCTGCAGCCGCAATCCGCCGCTCAAGCACCTCCTTCTCGGCCTCAAGCCTGACCACAGCCTCGTCCTTGGCCGTCACCTCGGCTTCCAGCTCGGCCACACGTGCTGCGCTTGTCGCAGCGTCAGCAGCCTGCTCATCTACAGCCGCAATCCGCCGCTCGAGAACCTCCTTCTCGGCCTCAAGCCTGACCACAGCCTCGTCCTTGGCCGTCACCTCGGCTTCCAGCTCGGCCACACGTGCTGCGCTTGTCGCAGTGTCAGCAGCCTGCTCATCTACAGCCGCAATCCGCCGCCCAAGCACCTCCTTCTCGGTCTCAAGCCTGACCACAGCCTCGTCCTTCGTTCTCAATGCAGCCTCGAGACCCATCTCCCGCTCCTCGGCCGCTTCGACAGCCGCCCCAAGCCGCTTGCGCAGCTTGCCCACCTCGGCCGTCGCGGCTGCGGCATCGCTCTCGGCAGCTAGCTTCGCCGACTTGGCCTCCACAAGCTGCTGCATCAGATCCCGCTGCGATGCATCCGACGCTGCACTTCTAACACTCTCCCGGACCACAGCAAGCTCGGCCTCGGCAGCTGCAAGCTTCTCCTCCAACTCGCGAATCATCTCACCCGAACGTGACTCGTCGGTCGCAGAGTCAACGCGGACGATAACATCAGCCTTGGCCGCCAGTGCCTCGTCCAGTTCGCGCTCAAGCTCTTCCACTCGCTCGCTGAGCAAGTCGTTGCTCTTAGATGCCGCCTCCAGCTTATTGCGCAACCTCTGCGTCTCAGCATCGCCGCCTTCGCTCGCCGCTACTGCCTCGCGCTCACCCTCCAGAGAGGCCACTCGTGAGCTCAACGCATTTGCGTTGGCTTCGGCAAAAACAAGCTGCTTCCGAAGCCGCTTCTCCTCAACACTCTCCGCGGCGTCCCTGGCATCAAGAACACCTTCAAGCTCCCGGACTCGCGACTTCAGGCTACCCGCTCGTCGCGTTGCCTCCTTCAGTTCGCGCTGGACATGTGCCAGCTCGGCCACCGCGGCTGCCGCATCGCTCTCGGCCTCCAGCTTAAAAGCCTTGGCTTCCACAAGCTGGCGCATGATATCGTCTTCGCGTCGGCCCTCGCTCGCAGCATGCGCAAGCGCTGTCTCGCGCTCGAGTGTCCACACTCGCTCTTGGAGCTCACGAACGCTCTGCTTTTCATCAAGCAGCTGCTGCTGAAGACGGAAGACCTCGCGATCAGCAGCGGCCTCGCGCTCCGCACGCGCCTCGGCGAGTGCATTCTCGAGCTCCTGCACGCGACCACTCAGCTCATGCGTGCTCTCGCCCGCTGAGAGCAGCTTGCTGTGCAGCCGCTCCACCATTGCCGCCGCCGCCGCCGCATCCGACTCGGCGGCCATCTTGGCCGAGCGAGCATCCACCAGTTGCTGCATCACCGCTAGATCGGCACTACTCGCACCCTCCTCCTCCATGCTGCGGAACACAGCGTCCAGCTCGGCCCGTGTCTCAGCAACCTTACGCTCAAGCTTCCGCTCCAGCTCTTCCACGCGCTGATTCAGCTCATCGGCTGAGGCGCCTTCCGACAGCAGCTGGCTCCTCAGCTGCTCGACCTCGGCCGCAGCCGCGGCCGCATCGCTCTCGGCGGCCAACTTGGCTGTCTTGGCCTCCACAAGCTGTTGCATCACCTGAAGCTCGGCCATCGCCTCGTCACTCCCGCGTCCTTGCAACAGCGCCATTTTGTCCTTGAGCGCTCGGTCACGCTCCGACCGAGCACGCGCCAGGTCGCGCTCAAGCTGAGCCACGTGCGTCCCGAGCTCCATCACTTGTGGACCAGGCCGGATCGCTTCCGCTTCCGCTTCGGCCATCGCCGTCGCGCTCGACGTCACTAGCTTGGCACTGAGGTCGGCAACCTGTGCCCGCAAGTGCTCGACTTCAGCAGCCGCGGCAGCCGCGTCACTCTCGGCGGCAACCACTCGCTGCATCATATCCACAAGCGATGTGTCGATGCCCTCTGAATGCATCGCAGCCATCGCCTCGTCGCGCTCGCCACGGGTCCGCATCAGCTCGTCCTCCAGCTCCTGCACTCGCATGTCAGCCTCGGGGACATCTGGCACACTCGCCGCGGCGCTCTCGCTGTCAGCGTCACTTGCTGCTGCAAAGAGCACGTCCGAGCTCGTCGTCGGCGTGAGCAGCTCTCGCCGCAGCTTGTCGACCTCGTTGTCTAGCTGAAGGTCGGAGCCAGAGTCACTCCGGCTCGAAACGAGATTTTGCATCATGGCCAGTTGCACCAAAGTCTCGCCTCGCTTCCGAGCCTCGTTGGCCTCGTCCAAAAGCGCTCGCGACATCGCCAGCTCGCTCTCCAGCTCGGCGACACGCGCCTTCAACGCAGAGTTCTCGGCTCTCTGTGCATCGCAATCAGCACGAACACTCTCGAGCGATGTCTCCAATGCGGACACCTCCTCTCGCAGTGAATTTGTAAGCGTACCGGCGCCTTCGAGCTTCTGCCGCATGGTCTCGAGCTCCGACTCGTTGGCGTTGTTCCTCGACTCGGCAGCCGCTTGTGCAGCGCGCGCAGCCACGAGCTGATACGTGCCGCGCGCGTCATCGACGTGATTCTCTAGCGCTGCATCTCGCGCCGCAGCTGCTGCATCTCGCTCCACAGCCAGCTCCTGTACCGCTGCCTCTTTCTCCTCCAGTGCCGCCTCCAACGTCGCCTTTCTGGTCTCGAGCTCCGCCAGCGCCTCCTGTACAGCTGACTTATCGGCTTCAAGCTCTTCACGCACGGCAAGCATCGACGCTTTCTCGACCACTGCATCCTGCAGGGCTGTGCCTTTCTCCTCCGCCACAGCCTTCAGCGTTGCTACTTCGGCCTCAAGCTCCAGGATCTGTGAATCTTTCGAATCAAGTACGACCTGCATCGCTGCCTTCTCGGCCTCGGCATCCACTCGGGTCTCATTGGCCGCAGTCATGACTCCCGCATCTTCAGGCGCCAGACTCTTGTCAAGTTGGCTCTCTTCGAGCAGTGCTTCGAGCTCATGGACACGGCTGGTGAGCTCTTCGACGTTCTCGACGGCGCTTCGCAGCTGACGACGCAGCTTGCGCGCCTCGGTCTTGGCTCGACTGCCAAGCTTCTTGTCGGCCTTGGCTTTCTCCAGGCTCGCGCGCAACGCATCCACTTCGGTAGCAAGGGAGTCACGGCTCTCTTGCATTGTCGCGAAAGCGCCCCGCATGCTCTCCAGCTCTCCAACTGCGCTTGAGCATCCGGTCTCGGCAGCCATCTTGGCCGCCTTTGCTTCCATCAGTTGCTCCATGAGTGCAGCAACCTCGGCCGCCCTGTGAGCATCCTGAGAGGCCTTCGCTTCCGCAAGTTGTGCGTCGAGCGCGTCGGCTCGAGCGGTTGTCTCGCGCAAACTATTGCGGACCTTGTCAAGCTCACCTGTCGCGGCCGCCACTTCGGTCTCAGCCGCCATCCTTGCCGCCTTGGCCTCTACAAGTTGCTGCACCAAACCCGCGGTATCGGACGCTGTCGCGCTACTGGTGGCCACAGCCTTTTGAAGCTCTTCGCGAAGCGCAGTGAGCTCAGTCGTCGCCGAGGCAGTCTTGTCATCTGCCTGTGCTTTGGCGGCAGTAACGTCGGCAAGTTGCTGTCGCAGATCAGCAAGCTCACGGCTGGCAGCAGCCTGTGTGCTCTCCACCTCAGCGCGCGCGGCTGCAAGCTGCTTCTGCACATCGACCAGATCCTGTACTGACACGGTGCCGTCGGACTCGCTTTCGTTCTCCTTGCGGAGCATGGCCAGTTCTTGCTCGGCCTTGTCGCGATCTGTCTCGGCGATGCTCAGTGCATTACGAAGCTCTGTGAGAGAAGCAGCCGTCGCAAAACTCTCGTTGGCAGCCGCATCTGCCAGCTGCTTGCGGACCGCTGCTAGATCGTTGGATGCAGCAGCAGCATCGCTCACGGCGCGAACTCGCGCGGCATCTGTGGTCGCCAGTTGAGCCCGTAGCTCTGCAATCGAACTCTCTTCCACCTGGTCCATTGCGGCGTCGCACTCGGACAGCGCCATCGCGAGTGCGGTCTCCAACTCAGAGATCCGCTCCACCTTGGCTCCGGCCTCGTGCAGCTGCTTCTTCAACTCTCGCACCTCGCCAGCAGCTGCAGCAGCATCTGACTCGGCCGCCAGCTTGGCTGTCTTGGCCTCAACTAGCTGCTCAACAAGAGCGTCCTGAGTAGCGGTCAAGTTGGCATTCCCGGTCGCGATTGGGCGGCTCGCTACTGTCGCGTTTCTGGTCGCCGCCAGACTCTCGACCAGCTGGCGAGTCAGCTCCGCAAGCTGAAGTCGGAGACGCTCGATCTCTTCGCGACCGGCATCACGCTCGCGAACAGCCATTGTGTGATCCATGCGACACTTGGCGAGCTCGTCGGCCAACTTGGTCACGTCCGCAGGTGTCGGCACGATCGTCGACTGGCTCTGCTCCGCGCGCAAGCGCGCTACTTCGGCATCGGCGCTGGCCAGTCGTCCACGGAGGTCATCAAGTGATGCCCTGCACCGCTCCACTGTCTCCTGCAACGCACGCGAGCGCGTCTGCTCGATAGCTAGAGCGCGCTCTGTAGCCACAACTTGATGCTCAAGGTTATCAACACGTGCCCCCGCCCGCTCGAGTTCGCTCGTGGCCACTGAGCTGGCTACCCTGACGCCATCGAGCTCGCGCTCGGCGACTTCGGCGCGTCCTCGCTCGGCTGCGAGCTCGCTGAGCACTCGCTGGTGCTCGTCGCGCAGCTCACGAAGCGAATGACGTAGCAAACCATGATCAGCCTCGACCGCAGCAAGCTGGCCTCGCGCCTCATCCCGCTCGCGGGCCACATCCGCAAGTTCGTCCCGCGCACGCTGGCTGGCAATCGATGCGTTCAGCTCCTCGATGTCATCATCCACCAGCCCTTGATACATAGCACGCGAGCGCTCTAGTTCGGCAGTGAGCATGGCTACTTTCTTCTCGAGACTCGCCACCTGCATCCCAAGCTTGACGGCCTTGGTCTTCTCGCCCGATGCCTCCGCGCGCGATGCCTCGATTTGGTTGCGGAGATCAGCGGTCCGCGCCATAGACAGCTCGCGTTGGCGCTCCATTTGGGCCATCTTCGCCAAAGCTTCGTTGCGGTCGCGGTGCGCTTCTGTTTGGCTGAGCTCGAGTGCACGCATTTCGTCCTCGATGTCGCGGAGAGCAGCGCCACTGCGGAAGACCTCGCCTTCCAGCTGCTGGCGTGCGGCTTCGGCCGACGCGATGTGGGCGTTGGCTGCGGCAAGCTTTTCGTGCAGTGCCTCGTTCGACTCAGAGCCCTCCATAAAGGACGCGGCCTGGTCGAAAGCCTTGGCCTCAGCTACTGCAAGCCGCCCCGACAGCTCGGTAACCTCATCGGTGAGTGTATCGCGCTCGGCACACACGATGGCGTACTCGGCCTGAAGACCGTGCTCGAGCTGCGAGGCAGAAAGGTCTTCGCGCTCACGTGCGCGCTTGGCCTCGCCGCGAGCTTTGCGCACTTCATCTTCAAGGCGGGTGCGAGCGGCAGTTGCGGCTTCCAGGCGCTTTTCTGCAGCCGAGACACGCCGCTCGGCGCGAGCAGCGACAGCACTGCTACGCTCCACATCCGAACCGAGCCGCGCAATCTCGGTTCGTGCAGTCCGAAGCTCGGCACGCGTTTCATCGGCCTCCGCCCGCGCGTCTTCAACGTCATGGCGCGTACGCTCCAGCTCGCCCTCGATAGCCATCAGCTTGCTCTGGGTATCGTCGAACATCGCTTCGTTAGCAGCTCGCGCTTCGTTAGCTTCGCGCAAATCTGCCTGCACCGACGCTAGCGCGGCCTTCGCCTCTTCCAGGTCTTGTACCGCAACCACTAGCTTGGCTGCCGTTGCACGCAAGCTTCGCTCAGCTTCGGCAGTCTGGGCTCGCGCGTCATCGCGCTCGCGGGCAACACGCGAGGCGTCAGTGCGGAGGGAGGCGACAAGGGCCGACTCGTCGTTAGCCCTGGTGGCCTCAACAGCAGAGAGACTCCTGTGAAGCTCTGCCTCGCGGGACGCCGATGCAACAGCAGCACTGTCCAGCTCGTCCTGGACAGCAGCAGTCTCTGCTTTTGCGGTTTCCAGACGGTCACGAAGCGCTACGATCTGGTCCTTGAGTTCGGCCACAAGACGTTCGGATGAGGCCGTCTCGCTCTGGGTGGTGACGAGATCGGCAACGTGAGCGTCGCGACGCGCAATTTCGGCTTGTGCCTCGTCAAGCTGAGACTTGAGCTCGACGCACTCGCTACGTAGCGCCCCAATGTTAGCCTTGCTCTCACTCTGAAGCTCTTCGAGAGCGGCCTGGAGACGGGCGTTGGAATATTCAAGCGCCTTGGTGGCCGCAGCAGTGTCTGCGGCGGCCGCGGCTGCTGCGCGCTCCTGTCGGGAGAGATCCACAGTAAGATCATTGACGTGGCGCTCAGCGGCGTCGGCACGCGTCTTGTGCTCCACAGCGGCTGCCAGTTCGACCCGCAGCGCATCGCGATCAGCCTCGGTAGCGCGAAGACTGTTGGCCATATGGCGAGCTCGCTGGCCACAGATGCCTTGTCCGCCGATGCCTTGCGCTGGTCGGCACGCAGACTGGCAATCTGCTCGCCCAAGCGCTCGATCTCGGCTGTGCGAAGCGACTCTGACGTCTGAGCAGACGCCAGTTCGCTCTGCAAGTCTTGGATAGAGGCTTCAAGCTGTGCGGCGCGCGAGGCGAGCTTCTGGCGCTCCTCGACAAGCTCGTTGATGCGGGCTGTGAGCTTGGACTTATCTTCGCCGGCTTTCTTGAGCGCGGCCTCTAGGTCGGCGATGTGCAGCGCCATAGCGTGGTGCTCGATGGCAGTAGCCTCGGAAGCATCACCGAGCTCGGCCATGTGGGTGGCAGCCTCGCGAATCTCGTCGCGCATGCGCTTGATTTCGTTGTCGCGCTCGGCCCGGCGGGCACGCAGGCGCTCGAGCGACGCGGCCTTGCGCTGGGCGTCAGACTCGGCAGTGTGTTTTCGGCCTCTGTGCGCTCGATTCGTGACTCAAGCGTCATGATCTCTTTGTGGCAGTGGTCAAGATCGGCACGAAGCTCGCTCTCGACGGCAGCAGAGCGCTTGACATTGGCATCGAGGACTGCGCGGGCTTCGGCGGTCTCGGCGCGAGCGCGGGAAGCATCGATACGGGCTGTCTCGGTCTCTTGCTGCGATGCGTTGAGCAGCTGGCGCAGCGACGCAATCTCCGCCTGCGATGCGTCCAGGTTGGCCTGCAGCTTGTCTCGCGAACGATTGATGGCATCCAGGTGGGCTTCGATGTGATCAATTGCGGCGTCAGGTGCGGTGTCACGCATCGGTGTCAGCGTCGCCAGTCGTGACTGCAGCGCGTCAAGGCGGTCGCTGTCGTAGTGGTGAACGTGCGACGGCGGAGTCGAAGGTGTCGCCAATGTCGGTCCTCGCGAGACAGCAAGATCCTCCACGCCGAGTGATGCCTGAGGCACAGTCTCTGAGGCTGCAAGGCGCTGCTCAAGCCTTGCCAGTCGGGCAATGGTGGCCGAGTTTGCAGCAGCAGCCTGCGCCTCTGCGGCGTCGCGAGTACGTTGCAGCTCGGTCTCGAGGTCTGCGAGTTTGCGCGCGGCCGTCGACTCGGCGTTGATCGCTGCCGTCTTGGCCTGGGCCAGCTCAGCCTCGAGGTTTGCAAGCTTGCGCGCGGCCGTCGACTCGGTGTCGGCCGCTGCACCCTGCTGCTCATCACGCATTTCCACCGCCATGGGAGCGCTGCTGCTTGCTTCCGCAGCTGTTGTAGATATCTCGTGCTTCATCCTCTCAATAACAGCCCTCGAGTCTGCCAACTCGGTCTCACATGCTGCCAACTTGTGGCGCAGGGTAGCCTCTGCTCCGTCTTCCTGCGCGACGAGAGCACCAGCGCGCGCAGTAACAATGTCAAGCTCGGCGCGGGTATTGGCGAGCTGCTTGCGGGCGTCGGCAAGACGGGCGTCGGTCTCAATCAACTCGGTCTCGAACCGCTTGCTCTTTGCCTCGGCATCGGCGAGTTTGCCGGTAAGGTCTGAGTACTCGGAGCGAGCATTCGACCGGAAGTGCTCGCTCTCGTTGCGAAGCTGGTCGTTGGCTGCCTCTAGTGCCGACACCTGCGCCGAAACCTGGTCGAGCTTGGTCTGGGCGTCAGCAAGGGCGCTCGCGGTCTGGTCGCGGTCGCTGAGTGCATCTGCCAGAGAACTTTCAAGCTCTGCAATCTTCGCTTGACTGGCAGCAAATGCTGAAGACTCTGTCGCTTGCAAAGAGCTCTTGACTTGTGCCAGTTCTTCAGCCTTGCCCGCAGCATCGGCCTGGGCGGTCTCAAGCATCTGCTTGGCCTCGGCGAGCTCCTTGGCCTTGCTATCCGCGTCAGCCCGGGCTTTGTCGAGATCCTTGGCCGCGCCGGTTTGAGCTTCCTCAAGCGCCTGCCTGACTTCGCCGAGCTCCTTGGCCTTGGCATCGGCATCGGCCTGGGCAGTCTCAAGCGCCTGCCTGACTTCGCCGAGCTCCTTGACCTTGGCCTCGGCATCGGTCTGAGCAGTCTCGAGCGCCTGCCTGACTTCGACAAGCTCATTCGCCTTGGCATCGGCATCGGCCTGGGCGGTCTCAAGCACCTGTCTGACTTCGACAAGCTCATTCGCCTTGCTCTCCGCGTCAGCCTGGGCTTCGACAAGCTCCTTGGCCTTGGCCTCGGCATCGGCCTGGGCAGTCTCAAGCGCCTGCCTGACTTCGCCGAGCTCCTTGACCTTGGCCTCGGCATCGGTCTGAGCAGTCTCGAGCGCCTGCCTGACTTCGACAAGCTCATTCGCCTTGGCATCGGCATCGGCCTGGGCGGTCTCAAGCACCTGTCTGACTTCGACAAGCTCATTCGCCTTGGCCTCCGCGTCAGCCTGGGCTTCGACAAGCTCCTTGGCCTTGGCCTCGGCATCGGTCTGGGCGGTCTCAAGCACCTGCCTGACTTCGCCGAGCTCCTTGGCCTTGGCATCGGCATCGGTCTGGGCGGTCTCGAGCACCTGCCTGACTTCACCGAGCTCCTTGGCCTTGGCCTCGGCATCGGCCTGGGCGGTCTCAAGCGCCTGCCTGACCTCGCCGAGCTCATTCGCCTTGCTCTCCGCGTCAGCCTGGGCTTTGACAAGCTCCTTCGCCTTGCTCTCGGCATCGGCCTGGGCGGTCTCAAGCGCCTGTCTGACTTCGCCGAGCTCCTTGGCCTTGGCCTCGGCATCGGCCTGGGCGGTCTCAAGCACCTGCCTGACTTCGACAAGCTCATTCGCCTTGGCATCGGCATCGGCCTGGGCGGTCTCAAGCACCTGTCTGACTTCGACAAGCTCATTCGCCTTGCTCTCCGCGTCAGCCTGGGCTTCGACAAGCTCCTTGGCCTTGGCATCGGCATCGGCCTGGGCGGTCTCAAGCACCTGTCTGACTTCGACAAGCTCATTCGCCTTGCTCTCCGCGTCAGCCTGGGCTTCGATAAGCTCCTTGGCCTTGGCCTCGGCATCGGTCTGGGCGGTCTCAAGCACCTGCCTGACTTCGCCGAGCTCCTTGGCCTTGGCATCGGCATCGGCCTGGGCGGTCTCAAGCGCCTGCCTGACTTCGACAAGCTCATTCGCCTTGCTCTCTGCGTCAGCCTGGGCTTCGACAAGCTCCTTTGCCTTGCTCTCGGCATCGGTCTGAGCTTCCTCAAGCGCCTGCCTGACTTCGCCGAGCTCCTTGGCCTTGGCCTCGGCATCGGCCTGGGCAGTCTCGAGTGTCTGCTTGACCTTGGCAAGCTCCTTCACCATACTCTCAGCGTCGGCCCGGGCCTCAGCAAGCTCCTTGGCTTTCCTCTCGGCATCAGCCTGGGCTGCGCGAGCCTCGGCCTCCGCCATGGCGCCACTCCTCCTGATCCGCACCAGCTCAGCCTCGGCAGCATCGCGCGCGACTTCGACTTCTGCCAATCGCTCGCGCGCCGCCTCGCGCGCCGCAGTTTCATCGGCTTGCTTCCGCGCTGCCCGTGCAAGGTCGGCCTTGAGCTCATTCACGTGCTTGGACGTCGTCCGTGTCTCAGAGTCGAGAATCTGCGCCTTGCGCTCAACTTCGGCTTCAGCCTCGCGGGCACGCGCCATAGCCCGCTCAAGATCAGCCTTGAGCTCAGCCATCTCGCGCCCAATCCGCTCCGCACGCCGCGCTTCTTCTTCGGCGGCATCACGCGCAGTCTCGAGTTCGCTGCTTGCGGTTCGAGCCTTGGTGCGCAGCTCGCGCTCGCGCTCCTCGGCCGCCGCCAAACGCGACGTCGCGTCATCGCGGGCTGCTGTTGCTGATCCAAGCCGGGCGTCGAGCTGGAGCTTGTCAGCCTCCAGCTCGTCAACACGAACGCGCAAGAGTGCAATTTCCTTCCGCATAGTGCTGCACTCACTACGGAGTGTCTCTGCCTCGGTTGCAGCTTCGGCCGCAAGAGTATCGGCACGGTCGCGCCCCGCCCGCAGCGTTGCCACCTCGCGCGTGAGTTCGTCGACGCTGACTTGCGACGAGTGCTTCTCACTTTGCACTTTCTTGAGCTCATCGGCAGCGGCAGTGACCTCAGTCTCGAGCTCCTCGCGGCGGTTGGTCTCCGCCGCAAGGAGCCCCTCCAGCTTAGCCGCCTTGGCCGAAAGTGTCTTGTTCTCGGAAGCGGTAGTCTCCGCGCCAGCTGTAGTGCTCTCAATGTCACATTGGGCCTTCTCCAGCTTAGCCTCTAGCGACGCAATCGACGCGTCCGCCGACCTAGCCTTGACTTTTGCGGCCTCAAGCTCAGATTCAAGGGTGCGGATGCGTGACTTGTGAGTCGCATCAAGCGTGTCACGCTCGCGGCACGCCGACTCCAGCTCCGCCTCTAGCTTCGACGTCCGCGAGCGCAGGCCTGCTGCCTCGTCGGCGGCGGCCGAGCTTCGGCTCAATCGCTCCTCCTCGAGCGCGGCGAGGCGGGTCCGGAGGCCGGCCTCGCGGGCCTCGGCTGCTTCCAAACTCTCCTCCATAGAGCGTGCCTGGGATTCAAACCGCGATGCCTTGGCAGCTGCTTCAGCCGCCTCCTCCAGCGTCTCGTCACGCACCTGGACCACACTGCGGAGCTTCTCGTTCGCGGCAGAAAGCTGCTTCTCCAGCACTACCACGCGCGCCCTGTACGGCTCCGCGCCCGACCGTTCTGTCGCCAGTTGAGCATCAAGCTCTGCTACCTGCGACGAGAGCTCCTTGCGGCTCTCGCGAGCGAGTGAGACCACAGACTCCAGCTCGCGCTCGAGCTCCCCAATTCGTGCCTCGAGCTTGGACACTGCCTCGGTACTGCGCATAGAGCTGGTCTCCAGTTCACGCTCAAGATAGCGAACCCGGCGGTCCTTGGTGGCGAGGCGAGTTGCCAGCTCGGCGGCTTCGGCCGAGGCACCGGCTGCCTGACTGGCGAGCGCAGATCGAGACTTGGCGAGCTCGGCCGAGGCCGCCTCGGCAGCCTCGGACGCAGCCGTGCTTTCCGCTTTGAACACGGCCTGTTCATCGGCTGCGGCAGCAAGGGCGCGCTCGAGCTCTTCGACTCTGGCTTCGAGTTCGCTGGCATGCTTGGAGTCCGCAGTCCGAGCCTTGCGCTCAGCCGCAAGCTGAGCCTCGACGCTGTCGCGCTCTTCACGAGCGGTGGCGAGCGACGCCCGCAGCTCCGACTCGATCGACGTGAGCGACGAGTCAAACTGGCTTACCTGTAGCGTGAGGACTTGCAGTTGCTCCGACTTGGAGCGGACCTCAACCTGGGCTGCCGTTTCGGCTGCCTTGGTCGCCTGATACGCTGAGGTGAGCGACTCCAGCTCACTCCGCGACGTGGCCGCCAGCTGCTTGTACTCGCCGCGGACGCGGTCGAGAGCAGACCGTAGCGTAGTGATCTGCGCAGTAGCTCTGCTCAGGTCGCGCTCATGCTCGCTGGAAACACGACGGCTCTCCTCCAGAGACACAGTGGCAGTCTCTAGCTTCGAGTACGCGGTCCGCATGCTCTCATTGGCTGACCGGGCGGCATCCTCGGCAGCCACGGCGCGGGCCAGCAGGGACTTGCGGTCCTCTTCAAGGAGGTGGACCTGGTCGCGCAGAGCAACGAGTGCACCGTGGAGCGACGCCGCGCTCTCAGCCCCACTCTCCGAGTTGAGCTGGAGCCGCAGGGCACTGAGCTCGGCGCGGAGTGCTTCCAGCTCGGCGTGTTCAGCCTGGGAGGCCGTAATCGCCTGCTTGAGTCGAGCGCGCAGCTCGGCGGGCTCGGTTGACTCTAGGTCTCCGAGCTTGAGTGGTCCATAGCCGGCAGAGGTAGTCGTAGCATGTGATTTGGCTTGCGCCTTGCCCTCGAGCTTGGGCTCAGGCTCGGGCTCGGGCAAGAGAGCCAAGTCGGACGGGCCAGCCGCGGAGCGGGCGGCCGCCAGCTGTTCGCGCAGCTCCTTTTCGGTCTCGAGATGACGCCGGTTGCGCGCATCGGCTTCGGCGAGCGCGTCGCGGAGGTGCGTCAGCTGCGCCTCGAGTGAGTCGAGCTCCGAGCGCGAAGCCAGTCGCGGAGAGGACGAGCTCTGGCCGGGCCGGCGGGGGTCTTGGGCGAGCGCGGCGCAATGGGCACATCGTGCGAGCTGCGCTCGGCACGGGCCGAGGCCGCGAGCTCGCTCTCCTCTGTAGCGGCATCAAAGACGGTTGAGCTTGGCGCAAGGGCGCGGTGCTCGGCGAGGGCGAGGTGGAGAGCGACGTGGGCAGCCTGGTGTGTCTTCACCAGGCTCATGGGTCGGATTGTGGCAGCCGCAAACTTGCGCAGCGGCGACTGGGCCGGGAGCGCGACGGGCGACAGCGGCGGTGCCGGATCATGCTCAGTGGTGAGGGCAAAAGAAACTCGTCCATGCGAACAAGAAGAGTGCGGAGCATGGCGGCGCCGTAGGCTGCGCGGGCTCGGGCAGAGACGTCGTACTGCGGCAAGTCTCCGTCAGCAGCTACCTTTTCCAGGGCACGGGCAAGCTTGCGCGCAGCCTTGAGCGCCGATGAGAGGCGAGAGTGCGAAAAGAGGAGGCCGGTGTGGACGGCGGCCATCATCCTAATGGCGTCGTTCTCCTGAATAAAGTCAAAATGAAGGGCCATGACATTACAAAAGTCCGCCACCAGCGAGGTGAGCCAGGCGCTAGGCATTGGGCGCGACGGGAGGAGAGTGAGCGACTCGACAAGGATGTCGACAAGCGAGGTGGCGAGTTGGGCGCGGGCGCTGAGCTCGGCAATGGCGGCATCGAGATCGTGCGCCGGAACGCGCTCGGCTGCGAGCGCCTGGCGGAGCTCGTCGGCAAGGGAGAGGACGTGGGTAGCCGAAGCAACCGAGACGCCGTGCAGGGCGCGCGCGACGCGCTGGTAGTTCTCGTTATCGTCAAGGGCAGGATACGCGGCTGAGAGACCGTTGAGAAAGGGTACAAACGGATGGTTGGGGAACGACGGCAGGGCGCGGGCTTGAGAGACGAGGGCTCGGAGGCGCGAGGCGACGTGCGAGGGCAGCCTCGTGGCCAAGGCCATGACCTCGATGAGGCCGCCAGAAAAAGCCGCAGGCGACGAGCCAATGAGGAGGCGACCAGCAATGGCAAAGACATAGGCCCGGGTGGGGGTGGCTACCAGCGGCGGGATGGTGGCGAGAACAGAGATGACATTGGTTGGTGCCAGGCCGAGGCGGGCGAGCATGGGCGCGTTCCACTCGGGCAAGTCCGACATGGCTGTGAGGAGAGCGTGCGCGAGCTGCGTCGAGCGGGCTGCAAACTGAAGCGGGAGCGAGTCAGAGATGCCGAGGGCGGCGAGCCATGTGGTGACAAACATGGTGAGCTCAAAGGCCTGCACATGCATGAGAATCGGGGTAGAAACAAGCGAGTGCTCACCAAACATGTCGGAGAGATGGCCAAAGGCGAGGACGGCCGGATGGCTTGTGTGTGAGGAGAGGGCGCGCTCGGTGGTGATGGCCAGGATGCGGGCAGCGAGAAAGGCGCGGAGGAGGGCGAGCGCAAACGAGGAGCCGAGCACCGAAGGCAGGGCGGAGACGTGCTGCTCGACGGTGCTGGCGAGTGCCGGTGCCATCTCAACCACAAACTTGAGCAAGGTGGCATCAGGTGCGTCGCCGGGCAGCAGCGTTGACTTGGCCAGCGCCTTGACCTTGGCGAGGATAGCCCACAGCTGGGCCGAGCCCATGTAGGCCGCATCGGCCGTCGAGTCCGACAGCGGCGATGACGAGAGCGCAGCGGCCACAGCATCCGACGGAGCAACATGCGAGGAGAGAGCCTCGAGAACAGCCGCAAGCGAGTCAAGGGCATCGACAGCGAGACGAGCAGTGAGCGGTGACCCGCCGCCAAAGTACGCCCTCAGCACTGTAGTCATGTAGTGAATGACGAGCGGGTGCGGTCTATCTGCGGTGACGAAGACAGCAAGTACAGATGGAGCCCTTGCCGAGGGCTTACGCAACGGAGTCCCACCAGGACTCCTCGGCTCATCTGCCGGAATCAGTAGCGTGTCGGCCTCGGTGAGGAAGACATCGACCTGTGTCAGCAGGCCCAGCAGACGTGCCCGCAGTGCCGGCGGCGCATGTTCAGGCCGCGGCGGGCCCGGGAGTGCCGGGAACGACGACGACGTCGCACCCATGACCACCTACACCTACACACCGTACAAGCAGGGGGTATGGGTGTGCGAGGGTGGGGGGGGGGAGTCGTGTGTGTGAAGGGGGTGTGGGGGGGGGGT